>NW_006239114.1:195311-195640 GCF_000226075.1 Solanum tuberosum | reverse complement strand
TAATAAGAGGCTTGATGCCTTCGAGTTGAGAGTTCTCGAGTGATCAACCCCTGCTACAGATTTATCTGCTTTGCAGGCTGATTTAGGACGTTGATGCTATTCTTGCTGCACCTTCAGTTGAGACTCAGGCTGCTCCTACTGCACTGGCTGATGATACAGTGCTAGATGCTCTATTCAGTGGGACCGCCGAGGAGGGGCCTGCACCGACACATGCCAAAGGCAAGCGGCACCGTTCTGATCGCACAGAGAAAGAGAAAGCTCACAAGAGTTAGCATCGGCAGGAGAAAGAGTCTAGGAGGGCTTCGATTGTAGACGAAGAGTTGCGCCAA
>NW_006239114.1:193312-195270 GCF_000226075.1 Solanum tuberosum | reverse complement strand
TACTGAGAGTGCTATGATTGCAGATGTGGGCACTACTGAGGGTGCCACCACCACTGTTCCAGTGGGCTCCGGGAGACCGGACCCCCTGCTTGTTGGTGAGTCACCGGCGCTTTGCATCACAGGTTTGCTTCACCCAATCCATTTTCTTTTACTGTTTTTGTATGCATTGGGGACAATCGCATCTATTTTTGTGGGGTGGGTAATGCATTGTGAGTGATAGGGTGAAGTCTGAATAACCCAACTCATGAATCTTCTCTTGGGGTTTTCTTGCCTATGTTATTTTTCCCTAAGAGACTGTTTCATTCTGTTGAACAGGCATGTGTTAGGATCGTATGTGTAGAAGCATGAAAAATAAAGAAGCATGACGGCTTATGAAAAATGATACCAAAATGATACCTGTCAGATTTTGTGATGTGTGCTAGAAGTTGTAGACTACGATAAGTTGAATGTGTCGGCTCTGAGTATGACATAGTCATGAACCAACTTGAGGGAATGACTTAAGCTGAAACTTGAACCGGGTAATCTCATAACCTGATGATGGAGCTATGTGCCAAGAGTGTGTGAGAATCATTGAGTGTTCAAACAGTTTTTGTGCAAAACAAGAACTTGTGTGGTTAGTCCTGCTAAGACAATTCAATCTAGAGGTTAGGAAGTGATCATAGGCCATTGTTCTGAAAAATCCACAAATCGCCTAAAAGAAGGATCCAACCAAATGAAATAAATGCTCCCTTTGATCCAAATAATTTGAGCCTAAAATTAAACCATTTCTTTATAAACCCTGAACTCACTTTCCCATAATCTACTATGTTGGCCCCGGTCCCTCCTTGGACATGTGCACTTCGACTTAGGCCAAAAGCCTAAGTTGAGGGTGGCTAATGTAAAAAGCAACTTCAATCTTGGCCCTGACCTGATATCGGGTATTGTGTAGCTCAACTAATGGAAAATCCATAAGTTGAGGGTGGCTATGAAAGAGGGAACTGAAAGAAAAATGGGTGTGAAAATAGTGATGTGAAAAACAAAAAAACAAAAAAAAAGAAAAAAGAAGAAAGGATGTGACTTGTTGAAAGCTAAAGAAAAAAATAAAATAAAAGTAAAAAGAGCTACAAAGTCTGAAGTCACATTCGTGGTTGAAGAAAATTAAGGGAAAGAAAGTAAAACGATAGGACGACAAAAATAGGAAGAACAAAAGAAGTTGGAAGCCGAGTGTAATGTCAAGGAGGGCAGAAAGTCACTAAACAGTACCCAAATGTACCACACCTAACCCTGAGCCTACGTTACAAGCCAAGAAAGTCCTATAGTGATCCTAGAGTCTAGTTTGGAGAGTCTAAGCAGTGAAAATAAGGGCGAGCTTATGGCATTGAGCATTAACTGTATTTGAAATTACTTCTGAGCGTGAGTGTTGAATAAATCTTTGTACCATGAATGTCATTCATTCTTGGGTAAAGGGGATTTCGTTTGAAGTAAGGGCACTAGTTACATTGTCGGAAAGTTGGTACTGTGGTGATAGTGAGAAGGTATATGTTGTGTGTTAGTTGGTCAATCTGTGCCATGCTGTGATCCACATGAATTGGCTTGTCGAGTCTAAGAGAACGATTGTGCACCCGAACAATGAGGAGGGTAGAGAGCCATGTGATTGCTTGGGTTTGAAAATACTTGCTTCTATGCAAGTGTCGTTTAGAGTCGTAGTGCGTCACTTGAGGAAAACCAACGAAATTAAGTTGAGGGTGTTGATATACCGTGATTTTACGGTATTTCTAATACATTTCACTTACCAGTTGTGTGTGTTTAGGGCCTTTTTATATTGGTTTTTATGTGTTTTTATCATGTTTTGCAGGAAAGATGTTCAGGTGCGGAAGTATAGAGACAGTTGAGAGAAATGTAGAAACAGGGCATCCACGGAGATGATCTACGGACCGTAGGTCCATTCACGGTCCGTAGGTGATGACCATAGATCAGCA
>NW_006239114.1:192911-193025 GCF_000226075.1 Solanum tuberosum | reverse complement strand
TCATTTGCTTCAGAGAAGCTGATTTTTGGAAGTTGAAATATTTTCTAAGTCCTGACTGAGGGAAGGGACTTATGGACAGTTGAAACGACCCCAAAAATGTCCGAAAATGTGCTT
>NW_006239114.1:192657-192811 GCF_000226075.1 Solanum tuberosum | reverse complement strand
TGATGTCTAATATGAGGTAAAGGTAATGGTTAGTAAACTATACACATGTAGCCGGATCAAGGTGCCGGGTGAAATTCTTTAGATGCCGGATCAAGGTGCCGGGTGAAATTCTTTAGATGCCGGATCAAGGATTTAGAGATACCTAACTTATCAC
>NW_006239114.1:163543-192356 GCF_000226075.1 Solanum tuberosum | reverse complement strand
TCCTAGTGTATTACATGTAAAGTGATAAGTTAGGTATCTCTAAATCCTTGGTCCGGCATCTAGAGAATTTGACCTTGTACCTTGGTCTGGTTACGTGTGTATAATTTACTAACCCTTACCTTTACCTCATATTAGACATCATAATCGATGTTTGGCTTAGTTATTACTTTAAACCAATTGACACTAGACTATTAGATAGTATCGCACTAAATCTATGTATGATAATTCTTTCTTGTTGATTACCTCCTTGGTCCGGCAAGTAGCAACATGGCAAGTTCTAACATTGCGCACCGTTAAAAAGACTTTTAAACGAAAGAATTATCAATGCATGCAAGACACTATTCAATAATTGCTTATTTACTATTCATAGTTTGTTAATCGCTCATGGTTCTCACAACCCTAGTTGTGGAGTTTAGTTACCCATAATCATATGAACACAATTCATTGTTTTAGATGAAAGAATTATGAACTTACGTAATTGAGAATAACAAACCCAGAATTTCAATTTGAATCTCAAAACCAAAACCTTCAAAATCAACTTAGGAAATCAAGAATTGCTAGGTTTGCAAAAATAAAATCCAAAGTCACAAAGTAGAACTAAAGTAATAAAGTCTAACCCCCAAAAATGAGATTTACATGCCCTATTTATAGAAAATAGGTCTTAAATTAAAAGGGAAACAAAATAAGAAAAGTTTGTTGAGGCACGCGTCTTAATTCTACGAGACTGACTCACGGACCGTCAATGGATCTACGGTCCGTGAGTCCCTTCCATCAGCCAGGACATAGAAACTATTTCGTCTTCCAAAAACTCAACTTTTCTAAAGTAAACGACGGAACACCAGTACGGACCGTAGATTGATCTACGGTCCGTCGATCCCTCTCCGTAGCTCCATACTTAGAATTCTTGAAAAATCAGGTACTGAAACCCTCGTAGTAACATTCTACGGTTCAGTAGTACGGCCCGTAGATCAATCTACGGACCGTTAATGGCTACCGTGGTTCCACACTTGGTCAGATTTGCCTTCCATGCCTTACCTGCTGATCTATGATCACCATCTACGGAGCGTCAATGGACCTATCGTCCGTAGATCACCTCCGTAGATCCCTTTTTTTGCATTTCTTTCAGCTGTCTCTTTACTTCCGCGCCTAAACATCTTTCCTGCAAAACAAGATAAAAACACATAAAAACCAATACAAAAATGCCCTAGCCACACACAACTCTTAAGTAAAATGTATTAAAAATATCGTAAACTCACGATATATCAATAATCATCCTCAGAATTAAGGACCCCATATCCATACTTCTCCTTAATATTAACCAAGCTAATACTTATTTCCTTAATATCACCTTGTGAGTTTGATGTTGTTGCATTGTTTCCATGTTGAATTCGTTCCATTAATTTTCTTTTTGTTGTTTTCTTTAAATTGGATCCCTTTTATTATTGCTCATTCTATCCCTTGATTTGTTATTAGGAGGTTTCATTTGAGAGTCATTACCATCCATTTGGTTTTTAACATTTGATGTCCTTTGATCATGTTTTTCTTCTGTTGTATGCATAGGAGAATTGATATCTTGCCTAGGTTCTGAATTATCTCTTTGCAATTGTCTCCTCTAAATTACTGAACCCCTGAGTGCCCTGTAATCATATTTGGAGTGCCTGGAGAATTCTGAACCAGACTAGTCTCATCAATTTTATCGTGAGAAGTATCCTGAACCTTCAATTCTTTCTAGTTCCTTCCTTTTTCTTTCTGAATGGCCTAGTTACTTTGAATGTGAGTAGTGGTAGTAGGGGCTCTGAGGTCACAACTAGGGTCATTATTTGTATTCTTATGCATATCATGAGTCAATTTCCCCCCTTTGGACACCCGTTCCTGCAGGTTAGTGTGTTTCTCCTACACTTCCCCATCCATCCCTCCTTTAACTTCATCAGTCATAGCCAATAGTAAATTTTCATGGGGACGTTTGGGGATCGGGAGCATTGAGTCAATACATGTGGTCTTGGAAGCTTGATTGTATTCCTCCCTTCCACTGAGGATTTCTGCATTTTGCATAGCGGGGGATGTTTGGGATTTAGTGAGGGGTAAATCCTTACCAGACTCATTTCCATTTTGCTCCTCATGTGCTGGATTGTATTCTATAATTTGGTCTAGTTCCTCTTCTTGGGAGTTAGCTTGATCCTGCACAGTCTTATCAATATAAGTATTATGAGTAGTAATAGTAATTTTACCTGCCTTACTATGATTGTGTGGATGTTGTTTTATGTCTTCCTTCTCTTGAGATAAATCAGGTCTATCATCATTGTTATGATTGGTTTTGTTGTTCTTCCTTATTTGAGTTTGCCATTGATCTCCTTAAGTGTTACTTGTCGTTACTTTGTGGGGTTGTTGACTTATGTTACCATTAGTGCTGGTTGTTTCCTTGTTGTTCTTTATAGCTGGATCCCTGTGTTCCTTCTTTTTCCTGATCAATTTTGGTTTTACTTCTTTTTTCATTCTCAAGCTCTTTCCTTCTTTTGTAATCCTCATCCCTTTTTTTGATGGTACAAACATGTATTTGGTATCCTTGGTGCTTGCAATAAATGTAGAAATTTGGAATACTCTCATATTGTATAGCTTGCCATTTTCCCATGTTGAGATCCTCTTCATCAATTCCCATCCAAATGTGGGGATGCCTTTCCTTAGCTAGTTCAATCTGAACCTTTACCTTACGTACACTGCCCTTAGTCTTTTCGATAGAGGTTGTATTAATACAACACTTTCCCAATAGCTTCCAAAAGAGCAGCGACAAACTCTTTGTTGTAGAAATGCCAAGGTAGTTTAGGGAGGGATATCCAAATTGGGACTATTGGTGTTTCTTCCTCAGGTCTGAAGGTTGGATTCCAAGTTTGGATCGTCATCAATTGACCTTCAATGGTCATCTTCTATTTAGTCCACACTATGATATAATCTAACTCATTATCCAAGTCAATATACACATGTCTTGCATTAAAGCGAGCTACCTTCACTTGTCTAGACAATTAAGTTTGAAGGATGAAATTTTTCATGATCAACTCTACCTTAGGCATTGTATTAGTGAACTTTCCAATTAGAGTATATTTTATATCTAGAAGCTAGCTTAATCATAAAGTCATTTGTTTTGAATATAACAAAAATGTAAACCTTGTTTGGTAGTGCTAGTACGAGGGGTGAGGTTTATAGGGATCTCATTTTCGGCTTGGTTATGGTACTCAGGGAAGATTACCCTTAGGAACAAAGTTATTCATGTCATTGGTTTGTTGATTATTGAGGTTGTGTTCCTGCTATTTTCCTTTTTCTATATGATCAATGAAGGTACCCATTTCCTTGGTGTTCTGAGTTTTGTCCTGTGCCAGGTGAACTGCAACATTTCTATTTTGCTCATTTGCATTAATTTGCAAATGAGTTTCATTAGTGATCAAAATTTGATCAAAATTGGAACTAGGGAGCTTACCTGCCTGCGGAATCTCCTTTTGCTGCTTTGTCTTTTCTTATTCCTTCCTCATGATGTGTTGATCTTCCTGAGTTGTTTGTTGCACTATATCCTCTTCCCTTTGATCCTTTTCTTGACCCTTCGATTTGTCATGGTGAATTTGTGTTGGAGTTGGCAACGTAACAATTGGATTCACCCCAAAAGAGAACTTGGATATGCTTGGGGTCTCTACTTGATGCATAGCGCGTTGTTCTTATAGTTGCGCTTGCATCCTACTCATACGCTGCCCATTTTGTATCATTTCATTTCTCGTTTGCCTGTTATTTAGAAAATTTGGGTCTTCTTGTGAGTGTATATTTCTTGTTGGTAATGTAGACCCACCTTCTTCCTCAATGCCAGTTTGGAAAAAAAATTGTTCCTTATTATGTTTCGCCAAAGCTCTGGTGACTTCATCTAGGTTATTTTTGTCGTTAATTCCTTTATCGTAATTGCTAGATATGGCTGTGAGATGCTCCTGTAGATGAGGAGAAGAATCCCCAAAGGTAAAATGATGCAATTCGGAATACATCAAGGCCATTTACTAGAAGCCAAGCTCAGAACATTCAAAGGATGCATAGGTTATTCATGAAGATGGAGGTGCTCGAGATGGTATTGATGACAAACAAGGGCTTTCACACCATGAAGATTGCACGGGAAGGTACTTTTGGCGAGCAGGACCCACTTGGCGCATCGCCCAAGAGCTTAGGCGATGGCCCCAGCTCACCTAATGTTACAGAACGTGGCTAGGCTGAAGACCACACAGAGAAACTCGCCGACCAGGTCTGCGCATCGCTCAAGTCACTAGGCAAGCCCGACTTGGCTCGCCCTTTGGCACTTCGAGTCACTTTTGGGCCCTTTTATCCTAAAACTATAAATAGCAAGTTTGGGTTTATTTTAGACTTAGATTATTTTGAATGTTGAAAACTTAAAACTCATGTTTGAGTGTTGATAGCTTGGTTAAGCTTTCGTAGCCTTTTGTTAGAAACGTTGATTGCTCGGGATATCGATTCTCTTGAGGTCATCGTAAGAGTTATTAGGTGCTTATTGTAGGATTAACGGATCGAGGTCATTGGGTTTAATATACCATTTGGTTGCTTTTTGTTTCCTCTTTTTGTGTCTATCTATATATCTTTAATTTCCGTCTTTGATTTCCACATTTTTGTGTGATTCCCTTATAGGAATTACATCATTTGGTATCAGAGCTTAAATTAGATCCGTTCCTACGATTATATTCTTGGGTTTGTTACAAAAAAAAATATGTTCAAACTTGTTTTTGAGAAATTGCTGAAATGGGTCTTGTCTATTTGAGTGTTGTTTGAGTTTCTAAGGTTGGAATACTGTTCTCCAACCATATTTGAGTCTAGGGCTGATATTGGAAGGAGTTTGGTGCCTTGTTGAAGATTTCACCATTGAAGACTTGGAAAAGCTTGAAGAAAATGAAAATGAGTTTTGAAATCTGAAGGTTTTGGTTGGAAATTGAGGGTTAAAAAGTATTGGGTGTTTTTCTTCATATCAAGGAGAGCCTACACCTCAATTTTTGTGAAATTCCGAGACAAAAATTTTAAGGGTTTAATTTTGGGTTCATCTTGTTCTTGAAGTTCTTGAAGAACATTCATATCTTCAAGGAAGCGAATATTTGAAAAGAAAGAGTTTGATTCAAAAGGGAAGAAAGAGAAAGAGTATAGGTGTTTGTAAAAGGGAATTTACCAAACGGGGTAGGTACTAAAGGACAAGTGCGGAGGGGACCACATGAGTTCAAATTTTGGAACTTTAAAGGAGTAGCAGAGGTCCATTGGGCAAGCTAAAGTGGTGCTCGCCTAACCCACTCGGCACCTCGCCCTTTGGGCAGGTTGGTCGCTGAAGTGGCTGCCAATTTGGGGGAGCTACTGGAATTTTCGACGAGATCAACACTGTGTGCCGAGTCCAATCGGCGCGTCGCCGAACTACCACCCATATCGCCGAGTTGCCTTGTCTGTTTGTAGAGTTCGGCGAGCCCATCTTCAAGTTGGCAAGCTAAATTTTAGTTTTGCCGAAGAAAACAGGTCATTCGGCGATCGGAAACTCAAGTTACACTTATTTTCTCATGTTCTAATTCTTAGTTTCTTTTCTTTTGATTCTCAAACGTTCTCAAGAATCCTAAACCAATTTTCAGCTCGTAAATACTCTTCTTGTTGACTATTGGTTCTTGAATTCACTTCTTTGTTTGTGCCTTTACTTTTCGTGGTTTTTTCGGTTTACTTCGTAGTTAATTCTTGATTCAAGTCTGTTTGTTTTCAATTGAGTCATATGTTCTTAAAACAAGAATCCACTCTTACCAAGAGTAGAAATTGATACCTTGTGATCGACCGAGTACAAACAACTGTCAACATTAGCCGCACCAATTTAGAGGCAATCAAAGGTGTGTAAACACAAGTGATTGTGAGTTCTTTTACTAACACTAACGTTGTTTACTATTTTTGTAAGTTGTCTTATTGCTAGGTACAATGGAAACAGGGAATGAAACTCAAGTACCTACGGGAGGTATTACCTTTGAAACTTTATTGGAAGCATATATTGAACAATGTGAGAGGTGATATCTCAAGGATAGATGGTAGGCTTGCCAATGTGGAAGGTCGAGTCAACTCCAATGACTCCACACCACAAGCTACTTTTCGTGCTTCTACAAGTGGGCACAATCACACTAATTATCCTACTCTCACACCCAAAAACCTTCACCAACCTTTGCACCCAACCTTCAATCAATTGGGTTCAAATAGCCAAAGTACAAATCGACCATTTCATTTCCCGCTTAATCAAGTAGCTCCACCAAGTTAAAGACATCCTTACCAAACACCACTTAACCAAAATATTCCCTACCAAAGACCGTAACCACCACCAAATCCTGTGAATGAGGTGAGGAATGATGAGGATCAAGGAGGATATGAAGGTGAAGGTGAAGAAGCTCCATGAAATGAGTCACCAATGAATAGACCAAGAGGTCAAATCTTGCAAGGAGGACCAAAAGATAGATTGGGCCCAATGGCATATGATAGGAGACAACATGGGAACCACCCTCAAGGTGGAGAATAATGGGAAGTCAACGTCAATCAAGAAGTTGGTCAAGAAGTTAGAGAAGGATATGGTAACCATGATCAAGGAGGGCATCAACGAGTTTACTACCACAACGAGCAAGGTGGCCATGGAAGCCGAGATGTTGGCATCAACTTTATCAAAATGACTCTTCCATCATTCAAAGGGGAATGCAATCCCGATGCTTATCTAGAATGGGAGTCGCAATGTGATTGGCTTTTCAATGTCAATGACTTGACGGAGGTTAAAAGTAGTTGCTATGCTATTGCTCAATTTGAAGGGTATGCTATAACATGGTGAGAATACATGAAGAGGTATCACTTAGTTGTTCAAGAAGGTCATCCTCCACCATGGCCCAAATTGAAAAGACGGATGAGAGCTAAGTATGTGCCGGAAAGATACCACCAAGCGTTACTTGCAAAATTGTACAACTTGAGGCAAAGAAGTAGAAGTGTTGAAGCCTATAATGATGAATTCCAAAGCATAGTCATGAAGTTAGAATATCAAGAGATTGAATAGCATGCCGTGATTCGCTTCAAGGTAGGGTTGAACAAAGAGATTTCTTCGAAGATGACCATTCATAGGTTTGCTACCTTGAATGATGTCTTTGAGGCAGCCCATGAGATAGAGATGGAATTCGAGGAGGATAATGTGTGTAAGTATAAGAGTTGATCTTCCAATTCTTGGAGCAAGAACAAACGGGGAGCTCAAACATCGTCGGGTTGGAACAAGGGCGGATGTCAAGAAGACTTATGAGAAGGAGCCCTTCAAAGGAAACACTCCAAAGTACCCACCAAGAGAAAAAGGTAACAATGCCCCAACCAAATTGCCTAAAGGTATTCAATTTCACAAATGTAGGGGATGTTGTCATATAATGCGTGAGTGTCACAATCGATTGACTGCTCTAATGCAAGGAGGGGAAATATATCTTAGTGTGAGGATGAGTTTGAAGAGGATGAGTTTGAAGATGGGGAAGATGGGGAACCAGACTTTTGTGTCAAAGAAGGAGAGAACGTTGTTCCTTTATATGTGGTGAGGCGAGCAATGATTAGTAAAGCCATTGATGATCCGAGCCAAAGAGAGAATCTATTTCACTCCAAATGCTTCATCAAGGATAGTGTGTGTTCCTTAATCATTGATAGTGGGAGCTGTACAAATGTTGCTAGTACTGCGTTAGTGGAATTCTTGAAACTTCCTACCACTAAGCATGCTACACCTTACAAGCTTCAATGGTTATGTGAGTGTGGCGAATTGAGGGTGCATCGACAAGTGATGATCAAGTTCAAGATTGGGAAGTATCAAGATGAGGTTCTATGTGTTGTAGTCCCAATGCAAGCTTGTCATGTGCTACTCGGGAGGCTTTGGCAACATGATCGTTCAACCAAAGATGATGGGAGAACCAACAAGTATTCACTTGTGTTGAATGATCATAAGTATGTTCTTCACCCTATGTCACCCTCACAAGTCAATGATGTATATCAAAGGATGAGTGAGTCGAGGAAGAAGAAGAAGTGTGAAGAGGAACATGTGGAGGCAAAGAGACAAGAAGAGGAGGAGAGAAGGAAGTTGAAAGGAAAGGCCCAAGTATTGTTGGATAATTACAAGGAGATAACAGACGAAATTAAGTCCAAAAGTTCTTTGATCCTTATCACACATAGGGATGATGTGCTACACACTAACCAATCTCATTCTTCACTTCCCAATTCTATTTCCTTTCTTTTGCAGGACTATGAGGATGTCTTTAAGGAGCTTCCAAGTGGATTGCCCCCTTTTCGGGGATTGAGCACCAAATTGATTTTGTGTCGGGATCATAATTCCCAAACAAGCCAGCCTATCGAAGCAATTCGGAGGACACCAAGGAGCTACCAAGGCAAGTTGAGGAACTCCTCAACAAAGGTTATGTGAAGGAGAGCATGAGTCCATGTATAGTGCCGGTTCTATTGGTTCCAAAGAAATATGGAACATGGTGTATGTGTGTTTATTGTTGAGCCATTAACAAGATTACGGTAAAGTATTGTCATCTTATTCCTAGGTTAGATGATATTCTTGATGAATTGAATGGCTCTTGTGTGTTTTCAAAGATTGATCTTAGGATTGGTTGTCATCAAATCCGAATGAACCCCGGTGATGAATGGAAAACCGCATTCAAGACCAAGTTTGATCTATATGAATAGCTAGTGATGCCTTTTGGTCTCACTAATACTCCTAGTACCTTTATGCGTCTCATGAATCATGTGATAAAACCCTTTATAGGAAAATTTGTGGTTGTCTATTTTGATTATATATTGATTTATAGCAAGACCATGCATGATTATGTTGATCATTTGACATGTGTGTTTGATGTGCTTAGGAAGGAACAACTTTATGCTAATCTTGATAAGTGTTCATTTTATGTTGATGAAGTTGTCTTCTTGGGTTTTGTTGTGAGTTCAAGAGGGGTTGGAGTTGATGAGTCTAAAATTGATGCTATTAAGTATTGGACAATTCCGAAATCCATAAGAGATGTTAAAAGCTTTCATGGGTTGGCTATTTTTTATAGGCAATTTGTCAAAGGTTTTAGTACCATTGCACCCCCCTTGAAAGAGGTAATCCGAAAGGATAAACCTGTTGAGTGGGGAGAGGAACAAGCCAAAGCTATCTAGGCTTTAAAATCCATGCTTAGTTCCGCTCCTTTGTTGCAATTACCTAATTTTGATAGAATGTTTGAAGTGGAATGTGATGCTAGTAAAGTAGGCATTGGAGCCGTCTTAATGCAAGACCAAAAGCCCTTTGCATATTTTAGTGAAAAGCTAAAAGGTGCTACTTTGAATTATTCCACTTATGATGTTGAATTGTATGCCTTGATTAGGGCTTTGGTTAATTGGCAACACTACTTTTGGCCCAAGGAATTTATCATTAGGACTGACCATGAGTCCCTAAAGCATATTCGGGCCCAAAGAAAGTTGAACAAGAGGCACGCCAAATGGATTGAATTCCTTGAAACTTTCCCTTATGTAATCCAATACAAAAAGGGAAAGGAAAATGTGGTTGCCGATGCATTGTCTAGAAAACATGTGTTGATAAATACTTTTTCTTCCAAATTGATTGGTTTTGAATCCTTGAAGGCATTGTATCCCAATGATCCCGAATTTTCTCAAATCTTCAAAGATTGTGAGAAATGGGAGAGGGAAAGGTGCATGAGGGATAGTTCTTCTATTCCCTATTCCAAGTTTGATGGTGTCTTGTTCAAAGGCTAGAGACTTTGTGTGCCCATGAGCTCTTGGAGAGTACTATTTGTGAGGGAGGCACATGATGGGGGTTTAATGGGTCATTTTGGTATTGATAAAACTAGGGGAATTCTTGAGGAACAATTCTATTGGCCTAAAATGCATAAAGATGTTTGAATTTGTGGTCAATGTGTTGAATGTTGACGTGCTAAGTCACACATCCTTCCCCATGGTATATACACTCCACTCCCCACCCCTCAAAGACATTGGCTTGATATTTCAATGGACTTCATTTTGGGTTTGCAAAGGACCAAAAGAGGTAGAGATAACATCTTCGTTGTTGTTGATCAATTTTCAAACACAACTCATTTCATTCCATGTCATAAATGTGATGATGCTTCTAATGTAGCATCTTTGTTTGGTGAGCATGTTGTTAAATTGCATGGAATTCCTCAATCCATTGTAATTGCACTACCAAAAAATAGTTAAATTGTGGCGGGTTTTTTGTCAAGTTGTGATGGTTTTTGACTGCAACAAAAAGAATTGTGGCGATTTTTAAAAGTGCCACAATTTGCCTTGCCACGGGCATACAACGGCGTTTTTTTTCAACCTCCATGACGTATGCCACAAAATGAATTTTGAATTTGTGGGGGATTTTAAAATTAATCAATGGCATTTTAGAACCCTCGCAACATGATATTGATGTTTCGAAAATAATATTGTGGGAGTATTTAAACTCCCACAATATTTCATAATGTTACCAAAAAAAAATTGTGGGGGTCTATAAAAATCCACAACATAATTTCATTTTTTTAAAAAACATTACGTGGAAGTTTTCGATCGCTACAATATGATTTAAATGTTTTTTAAAAAAAAACAGTGGCACTTTCATTTTGCCTTCATATTTTTATTGTTGAAAATTTATTTCCATTTGAAATTTAATTATATGAACGAATAAATTAAAATAAATAATTAGTGGCAGCCTATATCCGCCACAAATTTATTGCTTCTGAAAATTACTTTTTATTTAAAATTTAATTATATATTTTCCCTCATGTTGAAGACACAATTCGGTACAATCAGGGAAAGACTGCTTCTTCAACAACTTCCTTCCTTTTTTATTTTCCTTGATAGTGTCAACGTAGACTCTAAACTAATCAAATAAGTGATATATAATATCAGCCATAAAAACCTGGACACCAAGTTCATCTGAAAGTTCCCGAGCTTTCTGTGTCACTTTAATATACTTTTTCTTCTACTCAAGCATAACACTAGCTTTCATGACATCTTTTTTATGCACAGGACTTATGCAAAATCCCACTGACATGTATGCTTACTTCCGGTGTCTTCAAAAATTCCAGCAAAGCTTAGCTACAAATCAAATAATCTAGAGGAGACTTAAACATGACTATAAGTGGTCTAGAGTTAAAGAAATAACAAAATCTAAGAAAGTAATAGAATTATTCACATATGACTGATTGAAGTAACAAAATAGACTGAACAAACATTTAACTTTGAGTAATTGGATTCCCGACTTGCTGGAACAATCTCAAAAGAATCCATAACTATTGTTGAAATGCATGCTCTACTGCAAGGACTTTATGCCAAGTCTTAGCACCTAAGGTCATTACAGATTGAAGGAGACTTCTTAGATACAGATGCTTACAACACCAAATGAGCTTTACTCACATCTTATTAATGATTGCAAGTGCTTGTACTTAACTGTATAATCCACCAGTGGCTGACAAGTTAGTGTGCATAGGTACCCAATCCCCATAACCTACTCCACTGGAAGTTTTTTTAGCATGATCCAGAATGTACACTTGAGGCACCCGGGCTGATAAATCGGAAAGTACTTACCTGCATAGTTTATTGAAACTGTCAAGAAATAGTCAGTGGGGTGCCTACCATTTTGAGCCTGTAAGTATTGTTGGTGTTACAACTCCTACTATTATCGCAACCTTTTGAGCCTGTCCTTTGGAATTTGGAGCACATGCCCTTGGATGTAATAGTTTGTCGTTAATATATATCTTCTTTAATTAATACCCAAAAAAAAACTATAGTAATATCAAAATTACCTCATTTAACACCCTGTGAAGCTTGTCCCTTGCCTCAACAACATGGTTGTTGTCATTCCTATCAACCACAAAGATGAGACGATGTGTGTTTTGAAATTAGTGTCTCCATGGGAATGGAGGTCTAATATGCAAGTGCACCACAAAAGATAAATAGAAGAAACATACTTTTAGCTCTTCCAGAATCAGACTGTAATATACTTATAATTATGCCTTTAACGAAAGCAATTGTACATTAAACCACTACCAGGTAACAAATCCTAACTTGAAAATCACCAATTAACCACAGCTGGTAGACATCTTAGGTTTTGATATTTTATACCAAAGCTTAACTCTGTTTATAGGAAAACTTACTATAGTTTTTTTAATAATGCTGATTGAGACATGTGGTCTGCATATCCTCTATATCAGCTAGTCTTTTGCAAGGAACATGCAGAATTGATACATCTCTATCATGACTAACTTACCAAATTGTTTCACTAGCACAAATATTACATTCGTCTTAAGAAACATAAAGCATCTCTAGCACAACTTAACACGGTTTCCATATATAAGGAACCAAAATCAAGTATAACACTATTTGTAACTTTAAGTGGTGGATATTGAGACCAAATTCTCTTTATGGTTGGTATTCACCATAGATATACTTCCTTGAGAAACCTTCTGCTGACCTGGTGGGATGTTGAATGCAAGAATGAAGTACATAAACTCAATACCACACACCCTTCCCTTTTTTATTTGCTGGAACCTGTGGAAAAATAGGTGTTCAGCTAGGTATGGGGGAATCAAGGGTTGGAAGGGTCTAGTGCCTCACTTTTAAAGATATGTTTTACTTAATCCACTCTGTATATCCATACATCAGCTGGCCTAGTTCTTGGATTGATCTAATGAAGCTTATAGAAGGATGCAGGCATGAGTTGAGGGTCTGGAAAGTTAACTGGGAAAGACCTCCACCTAACATCTTACAACTTAACACTGATGGGAGTGCCTTGAGTAATCCTGGAAAAATAGGTGGAGGAGGTATCTTAAGAGATTCACAAGGTGACATGATTTATGCATACATTGTTTCCTCAGGAACTGGTCCCAATAACTTGGCAGAGGTTCAGGCAGCAGCTCATGGTTTATACTGGTGCACACATCATGGATATAAAACAATCATCCTAGAGGTTGACTTAGAGCAACTTACAAAATGGATCACACACAACAGCCAACCTCCCTAGAAGTTGCAGGAGCAGATCAATGACATTCACAGACTCATCAACCAACTTGAGTTTTTCCAGTGCAAGCACACATTTAAAGAGGCTAATAGTACTGCAGATTTCCTATCAAAAGATAGTCACAACACTGATGAAACTCAAAAATTTTACACTTACCACCAATTGCCTGCTACAGTCAAAGGGAGCTATGTCTTGGAAAAAATGGGCAAGTCCAGTTGCAGAAGAAAGAACTACTGGACATAATGCAGTCTGCAACACTAGAGCAATAAGTAGCATCTCTCAATTCATCGATATATCTCAATAATAACCGAGAACAAATATGCGAAGTACATGAATATAGAGTCAATCAAAAACTTAAAAACTCTGACGGGGTGCTCCAAACTCGTTCGGAACGCCATGCACGCAAATGAGATATGCAATCGTACTAAATTCGATATTCAGGACTCAATGGCTCAGTCAAAATTTCCATATGAGGTCATCTCGATAAAAAAGTGGGTCCCACACCCAACCATCAATTTAAGTCAAAACCACAAAGGGGATCGAAAAAATCTCAAAATCCTCGGGACATGAACGAAGGGTCAATCTAGACTAAACTTGACATTCCGGAGCTAAGCGCGCTGACCGAATTTTCATCCAAGCACGTTAGCTCAGAATATTGACTAATGTCAAACTTAGGCTTAAACATTAAGTTAAAACGCCTAATCGCACCAACTCATGCTGAAATCTTTGGGAGTCATGCCGACCATGCTACTCGCCTAAAATGACCCTTTCAGAGCTGAAGGAATCATTAGAATTGGATTCAGATGTCATCTTCTTGAACTTTTGATCAAAAATGATCTTTCAAGGTTCATAAGCTCCAAAACACTAAAACTCGCATAAAAACCAAATAACTTTTCTATGGATCTTGTATTTGTATTAAGAATTAAATGAATATATATGTATTTTAACTTGTGAATCCCTTCAACAAAATTGATTGAGTGCTTAGTGGATAAGAGTCTTATCACAATATTCTACTCTTCTCCGTTGCCAAACAATTCGACGAGATGACAATTAACTTCTGCACTCTTGTGCATGTTGTCCAGACGATTGGTCGACATAGCCCTTAGAGTCCTGCTTCAACCTAAATGTGGAGATTGCCAAAATATATAGCTCGCATTTTGGTATTGTATCATGTTTTCGTGTCAATGTTCTAGCAGTAACACAATATGCAGATAAGGGTGGCAATGGTAAATCATCTTTTAGTCATGTTGGATGAACTTGACTCGTTGCTTTTGCGTGCATCAATAAAGGATCCAAGGGCCTCAATTTACTCAATGAAGGCACATATTGTTACTCCCCTAAATGCATTGGACAATCTTCTTTAAATTTTCCCAACTGATGTGTTTAAGAAGGGATAATTTGTGTCCGGTTCATTTTTTTTTTTGCTAATAATAAAGATGTAACACCTGAGAGATTGGACATGATTTGAAGCAATTGGAATCTATACTATAAATATGAAACATATTTTATGTAGGTCTCTCTGATTCATCCTTTTAAAGTTTTGTATTGCTCATGAGTTGATGGGCAGAGAGAAGCTATTACTCTTTTAATTGATGTAGATAATCCAAAGTATGTAGCTTTTCGATTAAGTTTTGTTTTATTTCTATTTAAAAACTTCCACTAAACTCTAAATTTACATGACATAATAAGGAAAAAAGAAGTGCAAGATCAAGTTGTTCGAGAGAACTTAAACACTTGCAAAAATAATAAATCACAGATTCAATTAATTAGAGATAGTAAATTGCTCTAACTTGTCATGGCAAACTGAATATTTTAGTACAATGAACAAATAAAAATTGCAACAACCCTGAAAAGGAACAACGATAAGCCATGCCATAAATTTCTTCAACTGAACCTCTCTGTTGCTCCATCTAATGTCAATACTGAACTACAATTCTTTAAGGCTATACAAATATGCAGGTTCTCTACAAATATGAATAGATTTTGATATTTCATCTTGCTTTTGATCTCTATGGACAACATCTGGGGTGTAACAAGATTACCAAGGAAAGCACCTCCTTCGATCATCAACATCTGCTATTAGAAATAATGTGCTGCTTGAGCTTTGAAAATCCACAAATCACACTTGCATATAGAATTCAGATTTGGACAGCAATAGATTATCGGCTTGAGCAAATTCCGCAGCCCCATCAACTAAAGAGCACATCAAATATCAATTTAGGCTTCATACGTTAAATCATAAATAAATTATTATTAAAATACCCAAAATAGCAAGTCATAAATTTAAGTACGGATGTAAAACTAAAGTATGGAAAACAAGTCTAGACAATCATTAAAAATTCAGATTCGTAAAAAGATAAAGTAGTCCACCAATAAAATATTAAGCAGTTGATTGCTGATTTGTGTTGTTATCGACCGATGATCCCCTAATATCCACCGGTGAAACAGGGTTATTCTCCGAATCAGCAGGCTGAAATAATGAAGTACAATATTATTAAACTAATCAGAATTGACTATAATAGAAGAAGTACAAACAATATTTACATCTTACTTCTGGCTGAGGAGAAAACAGAGTAGAAAATTGTTTAGGAACTCCACCATCCTTTGATATCATGTAATCCTTCAATGCATTCAAGGTTCCTTCTAATCGGGACTCCAAATGCGCGAACTTTTGATGCAAATAGGTAGAATTTATGGACGATGCACCGTAGCTAGACGAAGAAATGCTCAGTTCACTAAGTCATCGTTTGGTATTCAAGAATGTGTTTGAAGGAGATGCTCCCATACCCATACATCTTACTCTCCCAGAGTGCTCTGCCCCTAGCATCTTCCCAATAGTATCATTTGGGAAACTTCAGTCTCATTGGTGTTGACTTGAGTCATATTCAGTTCAATTTGTTCCTATGAGCATATAGATATCAATATTAAGACTTGAGATGCAAATTATGAGACAGTAAAAATGAAGTTAATGTATAAAAAAATTCACCATTGTTGTACTTACCCCTATAGTTCGTGCTTCATCATTCACAAATGATCCATTCCTTTTCTTATGAGTTTCAATAAACATTTTTGCCCGACTGATAGTTTTTCCATTTTCTAGAAACTAAGAAAATTTATAAAAGAAGTTATCCTAAAACTATTTAACTAAAGAAAAAGCAAAATTATTAAGTTATTGCGCATACACTCATGTCGTCTTCTCGAGTTAGCTTTTGAACCACCAGTATGTGGCATTTTTTGCATCTTTTGAATTTCCTTATTTCTTCTACAAATCTCCTATCAACAAAATAAGTACAACTTAAATTTTTTAACTTTATTTAACTATAATGAAATGAAACTTTTAACATAATCTGAATCTTACCATTGTTGATGATTTCATAGGATAAGCAACAAAACTAGCCCATTGATCTTTATTTATACCAGATGGTACATTACTTAGAATCTCATTTTAACTTTTGGCTGAGTCAAAATATTCATTCCACAGCCTTTGTCTATGTGTAGCCCACTTCTTTGAAATACTAGCATTGCAATATCTGTATGCAATGGACTCTCTTACCTCAAAAAGAAATCGAGGCTTAAAAAAATAAAAGTCAGTTTTCTCACATCTACTATAATCATGGTGAAATAAGTAAATATATATCTAAAAACACTTGTACCTTCAATATTGTTTCATAGCAGTTTTCCATGTACTTCTTAGGCATGCCTAATGGTCCTGACCACCTCTCAAAACTAATCGGAAACAAATTACAATCAATTGCCAAAGATCCATAATATCCAGCGAGCAATCCTTGTGCTTCACCATATGTTGCGTTATAGTCATCAAATTTCACAAGAATGCGCTTTCCAACAGTTAGGTTATTAACCTCATTGTCCTTGACATTAATTTGCTTGATAGCGTTTTCTGAGTCTTTAACAAGAAAACAAGTTACTTAACCAAAAAGGAAAAAAACTAAGATACCATAGCTTGAAGTAAAAATACTATAAAGCATACCTCTTGCGTCTACATTCCAATATTTTGAATATATACGTTGGTTCATATGGGGTACACTTGAATTACAAGGCAGAACGTGAACTTGTTCTTGTTGCGGGAGAATTGGAGCTTGTTCTTGTTGCGGTGTAATTGAAGCTTGTTCTTCTTGTAGGAGAATTGGAGTTTGTTCTTCATGAGCTTGCGAGGGAATTGTTGAAGCATCTGGGAGGGCTTGTGCCGCTGGAGTAGTTGATGATGAAGCACGTCCATTAGCAACCTTTAGTGGATTCTTGAAACGTTTCACCTTTGGCATGACTGCATATTCGTTTAGAAAAAAGAGAGGTGAATCAAATATGAAGGAATATGATGAGATGATACAGAAATAACCAAGTAGCTGGCAGGGAGAACGTACTATAATGCACAGAGAATTGAAAACTACAGTATGTCTCAATACTGATAACTATGTCTCAATACTGATAAAGCTTAACAATGAATGAAATAAAATATACATTTACATCCAAATTATAAAGCACAAACATTTGTCCAACAATCATATCGATGAGGATAAAACAGAAACTCAGAAAAAATTGACTACAACAAAATATCTTACCTTATGTTGATCGATAATCTGAATTCCATCTCTCCCAAAGGAACTATCTGGGAATTTATAGCTCTGGAAAAGGAAGTTTTCACCAAGAAAAGGGGAGAACAGGGGAAATTGGAAACATGGAGGGGAAGGTGGGAATATGGCGCTGAAGGTGGGAATATGGAGGGAATAAAACCGCAGATATGATTTACTAGGTTAAAAGGGAGGGAAATAATAAATAATATGGAAGTTTTCTTACTTTTTCCTCTCTTTTATTTTTACAATTACTATTATTTAAATAGAAATAATTTGTTTGGTAAGACATACTTAAAGTACAATTTATTTACCCTTAATACGTAAAAGGCGTTGTGACTTCAAGTGTTCAACGTAAGGAGCTGATTCTGAGCAATCACAAGCTAGTAAGGGCACTAATACATCAACTACATCCCATAGATCCTTCATCCTCGAATAGTATGTAGTCACCGTGTTTCCTCCTTGTCTTAGGGTCGCAATTTCTATCCAGAGATTGTAGATTCTGGTTAAATTTGTTTTATCAAACATCTCCGTGAAGTCTAGCCAGATCATCTTAACACTTGTTGCGTACACAGTTACTGGTATTTATTCATTTGCAACTGTGCTTCCAATCTATGAAAGCACTATCGTGTTGTATTTTTCCCATTGTTCTGCTAAATCTCCCTTGTAATTAATTTTGATGCATGTTCTTTCAACAAAACCTAGTTTACCTTTCGGGATAATTTCATCGATCTACTCCACATGTCATAGTTTTTTGTCCCTTTGAGTTTGATTGGTACTAAAACGATGCCTGGAGCATCAGAAAGTTGTAGATAAAGTACTTGATGATTATGATCAACAGGTGTTACCTCATTTATCGTCATGATTTCTCTGAATCAACTTGCAATCTGCTTCAATGTTCTTCGATCCCTACTGTACAGTATCTCTAGGTTGATTTAATTTTCTTCTGTATCTAAGGTCCAGATTCATTTTCTCCTATTATGCATCCAGAAGTAAAAGCAAGTTATGTTATCCCGATACTCAATGTCTTTGAGAAGCTCTAACTGCAAACAAGAAATTGATTTGCTATTACTTATAGATAGTAGAACTAGAATACCAATAGATATTCAACTTTTGAAGTCTCACTTTAACATTGCTTTCTTCCTCTGTTTCTCCATCTGCCAATTCAGGATCAGTGGAAGAGGTAATGATGTTTGCCTCTAACACTTCTACAAGCATCATCTATAATGTTGGTGGCTGTAATCTCAGCAACAACCCCAATATAGAAATGTGATTATTATTATGACCCTATTTAGTGAATAGTTTCATCATATGGCTAGACAATTTGGTGTGTGAATGGCACCAGTTTATGAGAGGAGACTTACCAGAAACTTGATGGGCATGATCATAGACTAAAGTGGCATTCAATCAAACATCAAGGCAAAATGGTCATTTTTTTTGTATGGGATCTATAGTGCTCACGTCCATGATGGAATAAGAGATGACATATATGAGATTACAATTAAATACGCTAACAAGCTTATATTGAATAAACATAAGGAATATCCCACAGGTGTTTGATCGCTTATTTCCGACTCTACAGTACAAGTACTTATTTTATCTTCATTATATATTTTAAGTATTATGATGCTCCCTATTTTGTTGAATAGATGAGCTAGAGAAAGCATAAGGTAATTCGATTATCTCTACCTATAAATCTATAGTCATTTTATGTTGAATTGGTTTGCTCAATGTGCTGAAATCATCAATTATTTTGTAATTTTGTCTTTGACTGGAACTAAAATATGTAGCCAGTTTATGCTGAAATGAAGAGCTCAATGGGATGAAACATCCCGTCATTTTGTGTTGTAAATTGGAGTTGTGGTGTTTAAATGTGCAACAAATGTTTTGCTGAAACTGATTGAAATTGGAAGTATATGTTTTTGTTATTCTTCTGTACACATGCATATTTTAATGAGCACGCATGACAATCTTCCTTCAATGATTTTTCTTTTATAATATTTATCATTATACAACATATTTCTTAATTTCTTTGACAGACACGAGATTTATAAAGCATTTCTTTACCAATTATGGACTAAGAAGATCCTATGATAGAGGTAGCAATGGAGATAGAGCGAGTGTCAGTTAGTATCATCATTAGGATCAAAACTATTTTTTTGTATTGTTGATGAATAGTTTAAAACTCTTACTTGAATCTAGATGTAATTTTGGGATACATATATTTTAGATATTGGAATTACGTACCCTGCTTTAGGTCATTGTTTAGAAATTTATAGTGTATGATTTATTTGGGTGTAAGGAATTATTTTAGTAAGTTGTATTACATGACCAAATATTGCATAGGTTGAAACTACCAAAATATTGTTTTATACAATTATAATTATATAAAATGTGAATTTTTTATGGCGGTTTGAAACTATCGTAATACAAATTTTAAAAGTCATTATCAACTTGTAGCATTTTATGACGGTTTTTTGAAACCGCTATAGTAGTATTAATAATAGAAGGGATTTTGGCGGCATAAAAAACCACCGTATTAAGCTCGTTGTGGTGGTTATAAACCACCATCATACTCAAAATAAATTATCGAGATCGTTTCATTCTTTTGTAGTACAAAACCTGCACAAAAAAATCGCCATAACATGGAGGTTGAAACAAACGCCACAAATTGAATGTATAGCAGGGGTCTTTTACAACCTTCACACTTAAGCCGCCACAAAAGGAATTATTTTGTGGGGATTGGCACAAACGCCACAAATTGAATGTGTAGTAGGGGTTTCTTAAGACCCTATAAATAAACCGCCATAATTTAGCAGTTTTTTTGTAGTGGTGAGAGGGATCCAAAATTCCTTAGTCACTTTTGGAAGGAATTGTGGGGTAGACTTGGTACTAAGTTGTTGTTCTCAACTTCTTGTCACCCACAAACTGATGGCCAAACTAAAGTTGTGAATAGGATCTTGGGTTCCATGCTTCGTGCCGTAGTGCATGAAAAGTTGGCCTCATGGGAGGAACATTTGTCTTTAGTTGAATTTGCGTATAATCGAGTTATTCATAGAACTATTGGTATGACTCCGTTTGACGTGGTTTATGGTTTTAACCCCCTCACCCCCTTAGATCTCACTCCTCTTTCTCAGGATGTTGTGTTAAGCCTAGATGGGAGTAAGCGAGCTGAAGACATGAAAAAGCTTCATGAAAAGGTGCGGCTGCCCTTAGAGAAGAAGAACCAAGATATAGCCAAAAAGGCTAACAAGGGCCGTAAGATGATCGTGTTTGAACTGGGTGATTAGGTGTGGGTACACTTTTGGAAGGAGCGATTCCCCACCCATCGCAAGACGAAACTGATGCCGAGAGGTGATGGACCATTTCCAGTGCTTGAGCGGCTCAAAGACAACGCCTACAAGGTTGTCCTTCCTCCGGAATATCAAGTGCACAACACTTTCAATGTGTATGACCTGCCACCTTTTCCAACTATTGATGATGATGATCCATTGAATTTGCGGACAAATTCTTTTCAAGAAGGAGAGAATGATGCAATCCGGATTACATCAAGGCCATTTACTAGAAGCCAAGCTCAAGACCTTCAAAGGATGCAAGGGTTATTCATGAAGATGGATGTGCTCGAGATGGTATTGATGGCAAAAAAGGGCTTTCACACCTTGAAGATTGCAGGGTAAGGTACTTTTGGCGAGCAGGACCCATTTGGCGCATTGCCCAAGGGCTTAGGTGATGGCCCCAACTCGCCTAATGTTACAGCTCGTGGCTAGGCTGAAGACCACGTAGAGAAACTCACCGATCAGGTCGCCGCATCGCCCAAGTCACTAGGCGAGCCCGACTTGGCTCGCCCTTTGGTACTTCAGGTCACTTTTGGGCCCTTTTATCCTAAAACTATAATTAGCTAGTTTGGGTTTATTTTAGACTTAAATTATTTTGAATGTTGAAACCTGAAAACTCATGTTTGAGTGTTGAGAGCTTGGTTAAGCTTTTATTGCCTTTTGTTAGAAACGTTGGTTGCTCGGGATATCGATTCCCTTGAGGTCATCATAATAGTTAGGTGCTTATTGTAGGATTAACGGATAGAGGTCATTGGGTTTAATATACCCTTTGGTTGTTTTTTGTTTCCTCTTTTTTTGTCTATCTATCCATCTTTAATTTTCGTCTTTGATTTCTGCATTTTAGTGTGATTCCCTTATAGGAATTACATCATTAAATACACTCGAATCTCCTCCAAAAAATGTTGAATTTGAGGGCACATTTGAGGCGATTCCAGTGCAATTCTCGAAGCGTTCACTTCTTCAGATTTTTCAATTGGGGTGGTAGAATCTTTTGAGTTTTTGACTGTAGGTAGATCGGTTGTAGGAGAATCGATTCCTTTGTCCATATTTGCACGAATCAGAGCATTTTCTCATAAGATTAATTTCGCATGCCTAATTTAACTCTCTCCAAAATTGCGATTTGGAACGCTTCATCTCTTCGCAAATTCAATGAGTTGTAGGTGGAGTTAGATGATGATTTTTGTTGTGTTTTGTTGTTCTCTTCCAAGTGACCCTTTTGGCTTTGGTCCGGTGGTCTGACAATCTCTACCGGCGGTCTAGCAACCATTCTGTTAGACAAGCAATGTTATAGTTAGATTGCTGGTAATTAGTCGTTAGGCTTTCTCACCAGCAGCCATTAGGTTTCCTTTAGAAAAAATTCTTAGAAAGAAGTTTTAGAGAGAGAAAAAATTGAGAAAATGAGGAATGGATCATAAATGAATATTGATTAGATTAAATTGGGGGTATGTACCTGGTTATTCTTATTTCTCTTCTTAGATACCATGTTTTAGGATTGATTGGCATTGTTTCGGGTTAATACCATGCTAGATGGATTTTAAGTGTGTGGTTGCTTATTGTTGTGTATTAATTGATATTTTTTTATTCAGCATGTTCGAACTTACTTTAAGGTTACACTAGTATTGCATTAGACATGCGATCCTTATAGCCTTGTTTTGTCTTCAATGTCATTTCAGATGACTAGATCATTGTAGACTTGAATAGCAGACTTGATTCTGATAGCATGAGTCTTAGTTAGGGTGATCTCAAAACTTTTTCAATCTTCTGTTCTCCCTCCTTATTTTTGAGGTTGCGGTGGTTATTAGAGGTTCTATTCTTTCGCGTATACACGGGATTGGAATGTTCCAGGCTTGCAGCCTTCTGTTGATTCTTGTGGGTGGACGTCATTCCACGGTGACTTGGTAGTGATATATGAGATCCTCGTCGGAGACGACACTCCCCCGGGTCACTTTTACTAGATGGGCAGCTGACGCCCATGGGAGTAGATTAAATGGTTGGGCGGCCATGATATATGAGATCCAATTTGGAGTCGAAACACCTTTGGGTCACTCTTGCTAGATAAGTTGGGAGTGAACTGGCTAGTTGCGCGAGCTAGACTGATTGTCATTCTTGCTAGCTGAGCTTGGAGTTGAATGGATTTTATGGTTACTTCGGCTGGGAGCCCATCTTTCACTTTGTGGCTCTCTGCCTTTATGAGTGTACCCTTTGAGCTTATGGGGATTCAATCAGGTTTGGTTAGTTGTATTTAGATTTACTTTCAGTATGCTTGTGTGCTTACTTTCATATCTTTTTTAACCTCTGTTTGTGTCTAGATTCTATCTTTTCTTATTACCTTTACCCTTCTTACTGTTAGAACAAAAATACTCAAGAAACTGACTTGAAGAATACAAAATAGAGTGAACTTATGAAATTTCAGCTATGTATTAATTTGCAGAAGGTCTGAATTTATACAAGAAAAAACCTAACCATTTCCTATCCAGTAGCCACTTACAAAGTGGATGTTAAAACTAAATAAGAACATGTGCCACTAACAGCCATGAAAGGGGCAACTAACAGCCATAAAGAAGGACACTAACTTCATAAAGTTGAGCAACTAAAGTTGTCTAAGCCTAGCTAGAAAATAGGAAGCACTAAACTGAAATAAGTAAAAAACAGTAAAAATAATAAGCTGGAAAAAATGCCAATTGTCTAACACTCCTTCTTGGCATTTTTGTGGCAAACACCAATTCTTTGCCTCAGATCTTCAAACCTTTCCTTTGGCAATAACTTAGTGAAAATGTTAGCTAGCTAATTCTCAGATGAACAATGAATAAGCAACACTTCATTAGAATGTTGGACTTCTCTAATAGAATGAAACTTGATCTTGATATGCTTAGTTTGACCATGAAATACTGGATTTTTTGAGATTGAAACTGCTGAACTGTTGTCACACATTATCTTGGTAGCTTTTGTTTGTTTATGGCCCAAGTCCTTCAACATCTTCCTTAGCCAGATAGCTTGATTCACAGTAGATGCATCAGCTATGTACTCAGCTTCTGCTGTTGATTGAGCTGTAGTTTCTTGTTTCCTAGAGCTCCAACTAAAACAACTTGTCCCCAAATAGAACAGATATCCAGAGGTGCTTCTGGAATCATCAACTCCGCCACCCCAATCACTATCAAAGTACCTGACCAGGTTCATAGTTACTTCGGTAGATGTTGGGAAAAAAGTTCTAAACTTGCCGGTTCCTTTAATATACCTTAACACTCTTCTAGCCGCTGTGAAGTGTGTGTCTCTAGGCGAATGCATGAACCTAGACAGAAAACTTACAACAAATAGAATGTTAGATCTACTTGCGGTTAGATATACAAGACTGCCAATGAAGATTCTATACATACTATCAACCACTTTATTGGAATCCTTATCCTTAACAAGCTTCACACCAGTAGAGATTGGAGTACCCACAAGTTTGCAATCTTGCATTTTGAACCTGTTTAGAATATTTTAAATGTATTTCTGCTAGCATATGAAAATTCCATCACTGGACTGCAATACTTCCATGCCAAGGAAGTACTTCATGACTCCAATATCAATCATTTCAAAGATTTTCTCCATTTCATCCTTGAACCTTTGGATTAGTTCAATTTTGCTTCCTGTCACAAGCATGTCATCCACATAAATTGAGACAATTAAGGGCTCACCTGCAGTGACTTTCACATACAAAGTAGTTTCACTTTGACTTCTACTAAAGCCAAGTTGGATGAGATGATTGTCCATCCTCTCATACCATGCCCTTGGGGCTTGTTTTAGGCCATACAAGGCCTTCGTTAAGAGAAAAGTTGATCCTCTTTTCCAGGAATTGAGAAACCATCAGGTTGCTCTACATAGATCTCTTCAGCAAGCAAACAATTCAAAAAAGCCGACTTGACAGCAAGTTGATGAATATGCCAGGAACTATGAGATGCAAATGCAAGAATAAACTTGATTGTGTCATACCTTGCTACCGGAGAAAATGTTTCCTGGTAATCCACACCATATTGTTGTGCGTATCCCTTCGCCACCAATCTAGCCTTATGTTTGCAAATTCTTCCATCGGGATTGAGTTTTATTCAAAAAATCCATTTTACACCAATCACATTGTGATCGCTAGGTCTGTCAACAAGCTGCCAGATTCCGTTCTTCTCGATCATGTCTAATTCATCTTGTATAGCTGATGTGAGGCTAAAAATATATATTTTTAATCATTATTTTCTCACATTTATAATTTATATTTGTCCATTTTGAGCATACATTTTATGAATTGTGCTAAATTGTGTATTTTATTTATAGGATTAAAATTGGTGGAAAAATAAAGAAGTTTGGAGCTAAAACGAATTAAAGATTGTAGGTTGAATAAAGTAAAGTCAAGCAGGTAGCTTAATGGATTAAATTTAATAAAATAATATATTTATATATATAAGGAAAAGGCGGCTGCAATTGAAATTTTTTAGTTGCCTCTACTGTACACATGGCAGCAACTGAATGCAACAACCAATTGTGGAGGAGGTCAGTTACTGTTCACGCTGAAAATAAAAAGGAATCCAATTTCTTTTGGGTTTTAATTTCTAATTTAATTGGGAGTAATTATTTTATTTAGGGTTTCCTACATCTATAAAGAGTGCATAGAAATATTTATTAGAGAGGAGGAGGGAGGCCAAGAACCAAGATACAAGACATAATATAAATTTTCTTCTACCTTAGAAACTTTGGAAGAGCCGCCGTGAAGGCCAGATAATTGGGGTTTATTCTTTATTCTCCTTCATTATTTATTTGTATTCGTTACTAATAAAAGATAGTTTAGCTATTGTTCTTAAGTTTTTATGATTAACACAAGCATATATATTTTAGTGAATTTTGATTATGTTTTTGAGATAATGAGTAGCTAACTTCAATAACTAGAGTTGTGGGAACCATAAGCGATTAACAAAGTAATGAATAATAACTAAGTAATTCATGAATAGTGTTGACACATGCATTGATAATTCTTTCGTCTAGAAGTCTTTTAACGGTGGCCAACGTTAGAACTCACCTTGTTGCTACTTGCCGGACCAAGGAGGTAATCAACAAGAAAAGAATTATCAACATAGATTTAGTGTGATACTATCTAATAGTCTAGTGTCGATTGGTGCGAAGTAATAACTAAGCCAAACATCGATTATGATGTCTAATAATGAGGTAAAAGGTAAGGGTTAGTAAATTATACACACGTAGCCGGACCAAGGTCCGGGGTGAAAATTCTCTAGATGCCGGACCAAGGATTTTAGAGATACCTAACTTATCACTTTGCATGTAATACACTAGAAAATGATTACTATTATTAGGATTACTGCGTTATGAGCTTATGGGGAACACATTCCTAGTTACTTTTAATAATCTGAATATAAATAAATACTTAGTTCAAAGCTATCTTTTTATTTTTTTTATTTTATTTCAATTTAAATCCCCCCATTTTTATATAACGACTATCGAGTTAAATATTTGCTATTGACAATATTCTTCCATATTCTTTGTGGGATCGACCCCGACTCATAGTTGGGTAAATTTATTGAATACGATCGTTTATATTTCTTTTCAAGAAGTATATTTTAACATTAGGATGGCGCCGCTGCCGGGAAATATGGCTTAGAAATTGTCTTTAGTATTTATTTTGACTTGTAGTCCTTTATTGTTTCTTAGGATTAGTTTTAATTTTTTTTATTATTATTATCATATTTGTTTTACTCTTCTTGAGATGTCATCTGAAAAAGTATGTAGTGATAAGTGTGCTTGCAATTCTTGCACTTTTGATATTATGGATTCTTATAGGTTAGTTTTTTTCTCAACAAGATAAGTTGTATGGGGACATTAAAGATTTGGTAATACTTTTCTATAAATCAATATGTCAGCGCGTGGTGAATATAAATTTGAATTTGATCTCTATTATTTAGATTGTGAGTTGAGTGCAAAGATTAAATCATATGACACCCAACAATTTAATAATAATATGTGTGAGGAAGAAAAAATACTTATAAGTCAACTTGAAGAGCTAAAAGTTGAGGCCCAATTGCTTGATCATACTGTTATTGATGTAAAATTAGGAGTGCAATTCATATCTTCAAAGTGGAAGGAAAAATAGTAAAATTGATGGTGTCGTGCCGCGACGTTAAATTAAGCGCTTATTGGGAGGCAACCCAATTAGTAGTGTAACTTTTTATTTTATTTTATTACTATCACTTTTTTTTCTTTTTTTTTTGCAGATTAGGGGAAGTCTGAGTACCCAAAAAAAAAAGGAGCATGTTTGAGCTTAAGTGTGGGGTGACGACCCTTGATGAAAATTAAGAGAACATGCTACTAGCTAGGCCTAAAGGCCTCAGGGAATTTTCCTAACCCTTGTTTTAAATTTTAGTTAATGCTTTGGGGACATAGCATCTTTTTAAGTGTGGTGTGGAGGAATGAATTCTTAGTTTTTACCGTTTTATTGTAGTTTTTTTTATGATGGGTTCCTTGGCTTTTGTTTTCGGTTCTTTTCCTGAGGATAGTCCATTTGAACCGAGTGTTTTTTCATTTTTTTAGGAATAAATATTATTTTTATTTCTATTCTTTTTTAGAGAAAACAAAAGACCCTTTTGAGTTATGTGATACTTGCTATTTGGGACTAAATTTTAGTAGTACTTTCTTGTGAATGCTTGATTTCTAGTGAAATTGCAAACTTTTTGACATCTAGGTTCATGGTTGCGACTTTGTATATAGCTTATTTTATTTTGTAGTTTGTTATGATCATGTCTCTCTTAGAAGTGGAACTGATCCATCTTAATTGATACTTGTGCCATGTGTGGTGATATTTTGTTTATTCCATGTTTTGCATCTTACTCTAGAACTTCCCCTGCATATTATTGAAGCGAATTAAAAGGTGTTGCTTTGTTTAGGAGATGATAATAGGCTTTCTTTGATTTGTCTGGTAAATTTTTGCCTTTTCAGATATTTAATCACTAGTTAGCCCTTTTGAGCCTGTAGCCTTTTATTGGTAGCCATATTTTGCCCTTAACTATTTTATAGAATCCCTAGTTTTTGCACCTTGCTTCCTTGAGCTTTATAGCATAGACTTATTCTAATTATCAATTATGAGAAAAAGGGATGGTTGAGTAATCAATGATAGCTACAAAGTGCTTAAAAGCCCTCTTTGAAAGAATGTGATATGAAAAAAAAACAAAAGAATGTGACATGAAAAAAAAAAGAGTTACCTTGATGATGACCCTGGTCCTTCCAAGGACATCGTGCACCTTAACGCATGTAAAATATGTAAGTTGAGGGTGGCTATTATGAAGGAAAACTATAATAAAATAAAATGATTGAAACATTCTTGAGAGAATGAGAATTACTTGTGAAATAATTGTTGAAGAGAGGGCTAGAAAAATAAAGAGAAGAAAATAATGGGTGATGAAGTTTAAAATTGCAAAGTGCTTAAGGAAGTGTAAGTCACTATTATATAGTTTTCCTACCCGTCCCCTAGCCTACATTGCAACCCGTTAAAGTCCTATTTGATTCTATTCAAGCATGCTTAATTAGGGCAAGCATATGGTTCTTTGTGCATACAAGTGAATTTTCTTTGTGAGTGTGAGAGTGTTCTTTGATGCGAAGTCCTTAATTTATATTTAATATTTTGATTTGAGTGTGTGGACTATTTCTTCTAGTGAGGGCACTTGTTTCATGATAGATAGGTGATTTTATTAACTTTCTTTGATGAGAGTAAGTGAGCAAGCTTAAAAATTGATGAGTTCAAAGTCCTTCCTTAAGGTTAGGAGGTTAGAAGTTTGTTGTTTATTTGGATGTCTTGCATAATGATT
>NW_006239114.1:109440-162313 GCF_000226075.1 Solanum tuberosum | reverse complement strand
CATGATGGATATGTGATTTTATTAACTTTCTTTGATGAGAGTAGGTGAGCAAGCTTAAATTTGATGAGTTCAATGTCCTTCCTTGAGGTTAGAAAGTTAGAGGTTTGTTGTTTATTTTAATGACTTGCATCATGATTGAGAAGTCTACTTGATGTTTTGAAATTGGTACATGGCCTAATTGTTTGTATTAACCAAAGTGATGACATTGCTAGTATGAATGTTTTTGGGATGAGCTTCAATGTTTGCTCAAGGACGAACAAAAGTTTAAGTGTGGGGTGTTGATGTGAGGCTAAAAATACATATTTTTAATCATTATTTTCTCACATTTATTATTCATATTTGTCCTTTTTGAGCATAAATTTTATGAATTATGCTAAATTGTGTATTTTATTTGTAGGATTAAATCGGTGAAAATATAAAGAAGTTTGGAGCTAAAACGAATTAAAGATTGAAGGTTGAAGAAGGAAATCAAGCAGTCAGCTTAATGGATTAAATTTAATAAAATAACATATATATATATATATAAGGAAAAGGTGGCTGCATTTGAAAATTTTCAAGTTGCCTCTACTGTACACGTGGCAGCAACTGAATGCAACTACCAATTGTGGAGGCGGTCGGTTACTGTTCACGCTGAAAATAAAAAAGGAATCCAATTCCTTTTGGTTTTTGATTCCTAATTTAATTAGGACTAATTATTTTATTTAGGGTTTCCTACATCTATAAATAGTGTATAGAAATAATTATGAGAGAAGAGGAGGGAGGCCAAGAACCAAGATACAAGACATAATATAAATTTTCTTCTAGCTTAGGAACTTTGGAAGAGCCGCCATGAAGGCCAGAGAATTGGGGTTTATTATTTCTTCTCCTTTATTATTTATTTGTATTCGTTATTAATAAAAGATAGTTTAGCTATTGTTCTTAACTTTTTATGATTAACACAAGCATATTTATTTTAATGAATTTTGATTGTGTTTTTGAGATAATGAGTAGCTAACTTTTATAACTAGGGTTGTGGGAACCACAAGCAACTAACAAAGTATGAATAATAACTAAGTAATTCGTGAATAGTGTTGAAGCATGCATTGATAATTCTTTCATCTAGAAGTCTTTTTAACGGTGGCCAACATTAGAATTCGCCTTGTTGCTACTTGCCGGATCAAGGAAGTAATCAACAAAAAAAGAATTATCAACATAGATTTAGTTGATACTATCTAATAGTCTAGTGTCGATTGGTGTGAAGTAATAACTAAGTCAAACATCGATTATGATGTCTAATATGAGGTAAAGGTAAGGATTAGTAAATTATACACACGTAGCCGGACCAAGGTACGGGGTGAAATTCTCTAGATGCCGGACCAAGGATTTAGAGATACCTAACTTATCACTTTGCATGTAATACACTTGAAAATTATTACTATTATTAGGATTACTGTGTTATGAGCTTATGGGGAACACATTCCTAGTTACTTTTAATAATCTGAATATAAATAAATACTTAGTCAAAGCTATCTTTATATTGTTTTTATTTTATTTCAATTTAAATCCCCCCATTTTTATATAACGACTATCGAGTTAAATATTTGCTATTGACAATATTCTTCCATATCCTCTGTGGGATCGACCCCGAGTCATTGTTGGGTAAATATATTGCATACGATCGTTTATATTTCTTTTCAAGAAGTATATTTGAACATTATCAATAGCTCTCCGCCATTCCTGAGAGTCTTGTTCTTCAGCATAGCTTGTTGGTTCAGAGGTAACCAAGTTGCAACGCTGATAGACATCTGTTAAGGTTCGAGTTCCCCTCATTAGTACATCATCCACTAGTTCATCTTCTGAAAGTTGAGGCTGCTCTTTTGTAAATAATTCAGAATAAGAGGTCTTCTGATTTTTCCAATCCTAACCAGCTGCTTCATCAAACTTCACTTCTCGGCTGAGAATTAGTTTTTCTGATTTCAAATAGAAAATCCTGTAACCTTTGGATGAACTATAGCACATATAAATATTCCCTTATGAGCCTTGTTGTCCAGCTTATTCCTCTTTGTTTCTTGAACTCGATAATAACATATACACCCAAAGATTTTGAGATGGTGTGCTGATGGTTTGTTCCCACACCAAGATTCATATGGAGTCATGTCCTACAAGGCCTTAGTAGGCAATCTATTCAGCAAATATACAGAGGTATTGACTTCCTCCGTCCAAAACTGATTAGGGATCTTTCTTTCGAGTAAAAGACATCTGGCCATCTCCATTACTGTCATGTTCTTCCTTTTAGACACACCATTTTGTTGTGGAGTGTATGGTAATGTCAATTGGCTTTCAATACCTGTGCTATTATAAATCTCCACAAACTGAGAAGAAGTATATTCACCTCCATTGTCAGACCTTAAAGCTTTAATATTAAGATTACATTGATTTTCTACTAAAGCTTTAAATTGTTTAAAAACATCAAAGACTTCACTCTTTAGTCTAATGAAATAAACCCAACACATTCTGGTGTAGTCATTAATAAATAGGAGAAATTATTTGTTACCACTCAATGAATCTATTTTCATTCAGCCGCAAACAACTGTATGAATGAGCTGAAGTTTCTGGTTAGCTCTCCATACTTGATTTGCTTTAAATGGCAGTTTTGTTTGCTTTTCCTGTTGGCAAGTTTCACAAACTTGAGCATTACAAAGAAATTCAGGCATATTTCCACTAGCTCCTTCTTTTTCATCTCTGCAATGCTTCTCAGATTGAAGTGACCAAACCCTTTGTGCCATAGGTTTGTACATGTTTGTGAAGCAATAGTGTAAGCCTGCTCAGTTATTTTCTCCCAATCAACTGCTCATCTTGACATAAAATAATTCTACTCCAGAAGGGTCAGAAACAACACATTCACAATTCTTAAAATGCAGAGAATAATTATTTTCAAGCATTTGTCCAACTCAACAAATTTTGACTCATATCAGGTGTGTACAAAACATCAGGAGTAGTTTTGATACCTGATATTGTAACACCCCGGAAAATGGTAGGATAAACTAGAGCCTCATGGTGTGGGTTAGAGTAACCTTAAAGCAATGACTAGGCTATCTTAGAGCTTAAATGGTTAAGGAAGGAGTCTAGGGTGAAGTCTAGGACCTTAAACTACCTAAGAAAAATGAAGGAAAACAAGAGAGACCTCAAGACCATTCGGCGATGGGCAGTACCTTCGCCCATGAACCTTGGCGATGCGCCAAAGGGATCTCCTCGCCTAGTGGACAGCCTCCTCAGTAACCTTAGCTACTGTAACAAAGGGCGAGAAGGGTTAATGATCGCCCAAATGGTTGGCAATTCGCCCAACATCCCTCCCCATCGCCCAAGTGAGCTTGCCCCTTAGGTGACTTACTGTTAAATTGGGCTAGACCAAGGTAAATTAGGCGAGTCACCTAAGTGCCTTGGCGAGCCAAAGGGTGCCAATGGGCGAGCTTCAGCGTGGAAAGCTAAAAATTTGGAGTTTAATGAAGGGTCTTTAAGTAAATCTTTCCTAAACTTAAACCAAAACTTTTCACTCTTTTCCTACCAAATATAAATACTTTTGAGAGTCAAATTCTCCCTTTTTAATCACTCTTAAAAAGAAATAAAGGAGATCCAAATCCTTTCAATATTTCTCTCTCTAGAAGTTCCTCTAATGAAGAAAACCAAGAACTTAAAGATTAGGGTTCAAGCTCCAAGATTTTCACCCCAATTCGTGGGCAAGGCTTCAATTAAGGTATGGGGATCTTGATTAATGGATTATTTCTCCATGAATCCCTTCAAAACTCTTATTTTCGAAATTGGTGTCTTGACTAAAAAACTAGGGTTTCTATTCTAGCCATAGGTTCATCCTAAAAACGTTTTCATTATGTTATTTGACTTATATCATGGATGAATTGATGTTAATTGGTGATTTCTGTTGTAAAAATCCCCATGAACCCATGTGCACCCCATGACCCCATGACCCCAATTTCATGAATGTTAGTGAAGGTATTGATGCAGGATGATTACTATGAATTGTATCTATGATTATTTAGCTGTTAAACCTTGTTTCCACAGTCCTATTGTAGTATATTTAGGCGTAATTGTGATACTTGATTCATGACCTTGAAAGGGGTAAACTTCTAGGGTTATGTACATGTTGAGGAATGTTGTATATGAACTTGGGATTTACTTGAAGGGTAAAGGTTTTATGACAATGGTGCAAAGTGAGGTATTGATAAATGGTCTTTCTTCCCTTATCCCTTACGTATAATGTTGTATATATTTCTTAGAATGATGTTAATTTATTGTGTTGATTGAAAGTATAGTTCTCATGAAGACACTATGAATGTTAATGTGAAAGTTCTACTCACATACAAGTATTGATTCTAGGTTGAAAGTACATTCTCACCTTAATGAATCTATGAGCTACTTATTAAATTGTATTGAATGAAGGGTTGAAAAATCCTTCACACATATAGATACAATGGATAGACTAATGATAATAATTTGGGAAATAATACTAAGCACCGAGTGGATATGGCCAATGAGGAAAAGACCCTCCCGTTAATGCAAGAGGTTGGGTCATCTTAGTAAACTCATGAGATGGGGACTCCTCCATTAATGCAAAAGGTAGGGTTCCGAGAATCAATCTCCCTATCCCATAACTATGTGTCAACATAAGATTTAGCTAGTGAATCCACCTTATAGCTATATACTTAGTTCTACCTTAGGCAAGTAGAACACCTCTTTTCGGTGTGGGGTTTAGACACCGAATTCCATGTAGCTCTCATGGTCTATGTTGGTTGTGGTTGTTTTTCCCTAGATAATGAGATAATGGATGAAGTATGAACTACTCTATAACTTCTTAGTAAGGTTGCTAGGTATGAGTGGGGGTATGGGACTTCACTTTTACATTGCACTAGTAAACTTGGTAGGATGATATAGATGGTTTTCATTACTATGTTGAGACATGAATGCCTGAATGTATATTGAATGGATAGTTGCTATTAATGACTTGTCCTTATATTAAAATGTTATACATGACTACTCCTCTACTTATGATTAATGAATGTGATGAAGTCTAAAAGTAATGTATGTTACCAAGGTAGTTCCTAAGGGATGCTTAGTAAGGTTGGTATTATGTGATGCCAACCACACATGGCACAAGTGGACCTTAGGGGTTGCTTTGGTCATGTCTTTACTATATTGTGAATATAATTGTGATATTGGCTTGAATCTTTTGTTGATGATGCAAGTTGGTTTCACAACCTCATTATTGCATATCTTTTATAAAAATGTCGTTTTTGCATGTTTTAAGGCTTTTATGCATATTTCAATACTTAGTACATATTATGTGCTAACCCCTTTTGCCCTTCTACATATTACAAATGTAGGTTCCAGCTAGGACTTCCACTCCCTACTTTGAAGAAAACTTGGAATAAACCTCTCCAAGACTTGTGGTAGGTCCTCAAAATCCGAGGAAAAGCATTTGATGCCACTTTATGCTCTTTCTTATTGTAATAGTCTTTGTAAACTTTATATGTACTTCCTTCTATGAGACTATGATGTCTAAAGGGCTATTGACCCTATTTGAGATTCTCTATTGTACTTAGATGGTGTATGAGACTAAGAGTCTATATTCCTACTATTTTTCCTTTTATGAACATGAAGTCTGAACTTCGATTGTAAAGTTTTAATTTTCCGCATTATTTCTACTTTCTTATGTTATGATGATGCTAGGGCTTATATGAGACCCCTTCGGGGTCGACTACACCATGTTTATAGCTAGGGAGTACCCCTGGGTCGTGACATATATTGTTTAGATAGACATTGTACCTCTGCCTTTGACTTCTACTGCCTCACCGTTTCCCACTTTTATTTTAGATTTGTAAGTATCATCAAGGAATTTGAACATTTCAGCATCATTGCACAAGTGATGTGTGCAACCACTATCAAGAAGCCATGAATTGGAGGATTCATTGATTGAAAATTATGAAACCGCAAAGAGTTGCTCCTTATGTGCATCTGCAGTTTCTACTACTTGTGCTTGCAAAGCACCAGAGGCCTTTGCTCTTGATTTGCAGATCTTGGATATGTGCCCCGTCTGCTTACAGTTGCCACATATAGCATCGACTCTCCACCAACAGTACTTCTCCAGATGTGTAGTTCTTTTACAATGTTTGCATGGAGGGAACTTCTGCCTCACATCTCCACTATTATTTCCTCCATCATGCTTGCCCTTATTCTTTTGGTTGACCTGTTTCTTTCCCTTACCAAATATTTGATTTTGTACAGAGAAAGCTCATTCAGTGAACTTGCCCCGTCTCATAGTCCTCATTTGCTCTTGTGCTTGAAGAGCACTCATTAGTTCACCTAATAAAAGTTTGCCCAGGTCCTTGGATTCTTCAAGAGAGGAAATCTTAGATTCAAACCTCTCAGGAAGAGTCACAAGAACTTTCTCCACAATTCGTTTATCTGTAAATTTTTCACCAAGAAGTCTAATGTTATTAACAATTAAGGAGATTTGATCAGCATACATACTGATTGTTTCATCCTCCTGCATATTCAAGCACTCGATCTCTCTTTTCAGGTTCAACACTTGCATTTGACATGTTCTATCACTGCCTTGATATTCTTCTTTGAACCTATCCCAAGCCTCTTTTGCTACTTTGCAAGCCATGATTCTGTAAAACACAGAATCTGCCACAGCATTCTGCATAAGCAACTTGGCTTTAAATTATTTTTCCTTCTCTTCGTTGTTGGATTTGATTTGAGCAAAGGTAGGATTTGCTGGTAGAGCAGCACGTGGTTTATCTTCCGTCACAGTTTCCCAAAGTTCATAAGCTTCCATAAAAGCTTGCATCTTCACAAACCAGATTTGGTAATTTTCACCGGTGAAAGTGAATGGTGGATTTAAAGGTAGGTTGTTGGATGCCATTTGTGTTGTAGGTTAAAACTTTTAGATCTTGTAAGATCAATTAGAGGCTCTGATGCCACTGTTAGAACAAAAATACTCAAGAAAATGACTTGAAGAATAAAAATATAGTGAACTTATGAAATTCCAGCTACGTATTAATTTGCAGAAGATCTGAATTTATACAAGAAAAAACCTAACCATTTACTATCTAGTAGCCATTTACAAAGTGGATGTTAAAACTAAATAAGAACATGTGCCACTAATAGCCATGAAAGGGGCCACTAACAGCCATAAAGAAGAATACTAACTTCAGAAAGTTGAGCAACTAAAGTTGACTAAGTATAGCTAGAAAATAGAAAGCACTAAACTGAAATAAGTAGAAAACAACAAAAATAATAAGCTGGAAAAAATACCAATTGTCTAACACTTACTCAGTCGGCCTATGATGCCTATTAGGTGCCTTTGTTTTGGTACGCATACTACATTGTGCATTTGTTTTATGATGCAAGTCTTCGTACCAGGTACCAGTGGTGATTGTTTGTGCCATTTTCAACAATTTTTGAGATCGGAGACGTGGGTGACCACTTGGCGTCCTGGATCATCCTATGTTCTTCTATATATATGTTTACATAGTATTTTGCCTTATGAAACGGCTTGTTGTTGTCCACTTTTGAAATTTGTATTTTCTTATTAGACAACTCTGTACTCATGAATTCCATGTTCTGGGAGGGATTCTCTTGTATATAGATATTTGCGTGCTCTCCTTTTTATTTTATTTTATTGCCTAGTGCTAATTTTTTTCGTTCTACCCTTATACTCATTACTTGTCATTTTGAGCACGGGTTGACTTACCTACCGGTGGGTTATAGTAGGTTCCATCACAAGTTGAAGAATCGGATCATGATGTCTATTTAGCATAAGAAGGAAACATTTTACGCATGACGATTCTCACTTAACCTAATAACATTAGTATTTTAAATTCAAAATTATTATCAAATCGAAGCTTAAAAGATCTTTGTATTGGTTTTTAGCTAAACTTATTACTCCTTTTCCTTGGTGGTAAAAAATATTAAATGAGTGTTCTAAAAAATCTTAAATATTTGTGGGAAAATCCTTTTTTATATGTAATTTTTTTATTTATATTTAAATATCTATTTGGCCATGGAATTTGTTCAGATTTCAAAATCTATTCTTCAATTATTTTCAAAGTTCCAACTAATTTTTACAACTTCCACTCATAGAATTTCCTTTTTTCTCAAGTTAAATACATTTCCATAAAAAGCATCAAAAATCACAATTTTGAATTCAAAATTTATAGTTAATTCATAGCTTAAGGACCACTATATTGGATTTTAGCTAAACTTATTATTCATTTTCACCTTCTGGTAAACAAAATTTATTACATTACAGTTAAAAATCATATTATATATACTTGTGAAAATATCTTTTTCCTATACTCACAATCCCTAAATCCATTCTGTCACAACAACAATAACAAGAAACTTTTTTTCTTGGTAGAAGAAGAAGAAAAAGGTATAATTTTAGCGATTGTAGATGGATCAAAGAGGCTAATTCTTTGTGTTGGTATCTTATTTAATTAACTATGTAAATTTTTAATTTTTTCAATCTTGTTTGTGAGGAATCGATTTCTAAGTTGTTAGTCCTTTTTAGTTTTAATATAACACATGGATATTTATTTTTCTTGCTATTTTTTTTAATTATGTTAGTCGTTACTAGTTAAGAATCACACTTGGGTATTTACTTTGTTGCTATTTCTTAATTATTTTTTTGTTATAATTGTTAGTTTGAAATAAAACTTGGGTATCTACTTTGTTGCTCTTTTTAATTGTCTATTTGTTCTTTGCTTGCTTGATGTTTCATTAGAAAAAGGAGTAGAAAGTGAAGGATCAATTTCAATGAATATAGATGATCAAAAAGGTTAGTACTTTGTGTTATTAACTCTCCATTGTAGATGATTAAAAAGGTAAGTACTTTGAGTATCTAGTTTTTTCTTTTGCTATTTTTTATTGTATGTATATATTGTTGTTTTGTTTTGCTTATATAACTTTGTTTATCCTGCCAAAACTATAAGTTTAATTTGTAAGAGGAAAAGCAATTATTAATCCTTTTTTCTACTATCTTAACCAAATATCATATGTGTAGAAATCCAATAGGGATTCCAAATCTACCATAACATAAGGAGAGGAGGTAGAGCAATAGCTTGGGTTGACCCTCTTAATGAAGATCGATCTGGCAAAGGAGACTCCTTCAGAAGCTAAAGTTGAATGATCGAAGTCTCCTTTAGGTTCAGTCGAAGAGATCGAAGCGAAGTCATCAATTCAACCATTCGAATGGTCTTCCCTAAGATTGACCTCTTTTCCAAATAAACCGAACCTCGATACCACATTCATCAAAACGATATGGCCATCTCTCTAGGTTGCACAACCCCTAGCATCATTAAATGTGCTATAAAAATGGGAGAAGAAACTCACACTAGTAATGCTTAGGTTTCGTAGACTATTTCTCCGTGTTTCCAAAAGAAAAACCTAAGTATGAGCATTGTTATTAAGCTAGTATTTTTCCCTTTCTTTTTTATTTAGTCTCTCACAAGTTTAGTGTGTAGAATTACAAAATAAAAACATAAAGGGCACAAATGTGTTACCTTTGTAATCATGATTTTATAAGGGCGACTTTCGAATCAACTTGTACATTCTGACTAATTCTATGAGATACAATAATGTAATTCATGATAGGAAGGACACATTAACTTAGAAACAACAAAGTAAAATATAGAAGAAATACTCAAGTAAAGAAATCAATTGACAATAATAGCTATAAAAATCTAAAACCTTCAATTAAAGAACCAAAACAAGCATCAATTCTATAAAGATACCCTTAAGAGGATTGTCCCATCAATATTGCCTAGCAACAATGTGTTTAGCCCTTAACAAAATAATCTCTCTTATCAAAAAAATAAGGCTTAGCCTTCTTAGGCATAAAGACTTGTGTTCAATAACAGACCCAGGAATCTAGCAATGGTTCAAATTTTAAAATTTAAGTTTCTTTTTTTATAAGTAGGTGCACCAAAAACTTTAAAATCAAACCATATATAATATATAGCTTTCACACGTGGAAGTATGTACCCAAAGTATATCTAAACATTAAATGTACTTTTAGGTTTTTACTGAAAATTTAATTGAACACACAAAATCACTCAAAAGAATTCAGAAAAGACAAAAGGTTAGAGACTAACAAACTTGTGATATAACCAAACATAAAGTACACTCTTGAAGATCAAATCCTCATATGAAGCACAAGTTACTTGGCTCTTCCAACGACCATCAAAAAAGGATTTCCTAAAAGTACAATGTGTGCACCCAAGTGTGTTACCTAGTGGTCAATGAAATGGATTTAGAACCTAATATCTTAGGTTCAGAACTAAGTGATTTCTTTCTATCTATTCTAGCCATGTTGGGACAGAGTTGTTAGGTACCTATTGCTGGTGGAAGGTGATAAATATCTTGTGGAATAAGTCAAAGTGTGTGCAGGCTAGTCCGAACACAATCATGAATATTAAAAAAAAGGTTTCATTAATGTCCAAATACCAAGTAGGCAATATCATATGGTTTCAGGAAACATAAAGTACAAGTAATCCTCTATTTAGATAAAATTACTTTCAAGGTGATACGATGACCAAGTCACACACTTCTAAGGTGTCAGTAGAGTCGAAAGGAAAGAATATCCAATTTGGGTAAAGAAAACAACCTTTTACACCATTTTAGCTCCTATCAACATAAGATGCACTCTCAACACAAGCATGAGTATCTTCAAATTATATAAATAGTAAAAAACGATGCCACACAAAAATAATTTCATTCAAGGTTTCTTCATATGTATATAAATAGTAAAAAAAGATGTCACACAAAAATAACTTCATTCAAGGTTTCTTCACCTGAAAGATCACTATTAATTTCAAGATCACAATCAAACATATTATTAAAAAAATCAACTATTGGAGCATTCAAAGAATGAAAGAAAATTTTGTGCACAAGTATCACCTTTTTGGTCAACATTGTCACAATCCAGACCGTTGTGTGTGGCACTCACAGTATCCTTTGGTGGGATAATCAATTACTAGCCCAATAATACCCATCAAACCCATAGCAACAAGACAAATAAAGAATTAGAAAAACTGAAAATTAGTTAAAAATAATTGAAGGATTGAGTTATCATAAACTCAACCTATTAAAAATATATGTTGCAGAAAACAACTCCTAGAATTTGAACTCATAGTACCAAACTCTAAATAGTCAATAATGGGGAAGCTAGAAGCATAAATTTAATACTCTAAGTGTCTATGTCCGAAAAGATGGACAAAGAAATGGAGAAGAATCCATGGTAGCCCAAAAGAGTAGCTCACCCTTGAATTCGAATGGTCACGCATCTCTCAACTGAGGTCTCATATCAGCTGCCTGATTATGACCTATACTTAACAAGAAAAGAGCAATTGCAGTATCAATACACAACCAGAGTGTACTAGTAGGATCATACAGTCAATTCCAAAATATGAATGTACGCAAACAATTACAAAATAGTAAAACAGGCCAACACATACACATACCAACAGTCACAATACAATACAATACAGATTCCCAATAACAATATCCTAAATCCACCAATTCATAAATAATGTCCCACATGGTCACAAATGCACATACATTGTCCTCTCATGGAACCCACACATAAATTTCTAGTGGATCAGCGTGGTACCTAAACCAACTAATTTTGGTATTCGTATAAGGTGTGGTACCCAAGCCAACCATTAGTATTCCTATACTAGCATGGTACCTGATCCAACTAGCAATCAGAACGTCATGGACAATCACAATCACAATGAATAATCATACTTGGATAAACAAGTAAAATAAACAGGTTCATTGCATAATATAATGAACATGATGTAATTTAATATTCCTCCCTTAGATTTTTCCCACATGTATTGCACAAATGAATCTATAAAGAAGTAGACATGCATACATACATAACTTGGAAAATACACAACCATGATCTACCTCGAATCAAGTCTTAAAAATACTTAAGAATCTGAGATTTTCCTTTTTTCTAAAGTGCTTTGGCTTGTTCTTAGTCTAAACAATAATGAAAAATACAACACTCAATCAATAATGGCCTATCAATATATAGATTATAACCAAATCATAAACCCAACGCTAATTCATGATCATTCTACCCAACAAGGGTGTTTCCCACAATTAATTAAAGTGAAAACCCTACCCCAAGGGTAATACCTTAGATTATAAGGCTTAAGAATCAAATTAAAAGATAGGGGAAAATGAACTTGCCTTTACTGAATAAGTTGGTGGAAAAACGGCTTGGAACTGCCCAAAATCGTCTTCCCTTCTCCCAAGAACGAAGTTGAAGAAAATAAGAGGCTTTGAAGTTTTTTGCATAAGACCCTGACTTACCCCATTATAGCGGCCCAACATGTTATAGTAGCATCGCCATAGTGGCTCCCCTCGCTATAGATCTTGCACAGATGTTCCACTATAGCGGTGTAATGCCCACTCTAGTCGCTTGCATGGAATTAGAGACTTGCAAACCTACCAAAAAGTCCACATTTTGCAACATATCTTTAACATCAAGCTCACATCAAGGTCGATACCAGAATTTACTCATTCTAATTCGATTGTGAAAAGCCTTATGGATTCCTTAATGTCTTAACTACTAGAAAAATTCAACCCAGCCTAGACATATAACCCAACCCATTCTCGGATTTCCCTAAAAACTTATAAAACACTAAGTCTTTATTCCTGTGCTTCTGCCTTCGAAGTGTCCCTTCTCTTCACTTCTATTTCTTCAAATCTCTGATGCTTAACTAGCTCATATAACTTAAAGAGATGAAGCTCTCGCTTTCCTGAACAATGGACTTAGCACAATCTTTACCCATTCCAATTTTATTAATGGACTCAAGAAGCATGCTACCAAGTGGATTTTAAGCATGCTGTCAATTTTCAGACAAATCACTCCATCTATTCTCTTCATCATATGACAATGTACTATCATTTGTTTCTCTTTTTGGTAAGGTAAATCGTTTTATTAACAAGTGAGGGAACCTTGTATACAAGGTATATAAAAGAACCTACACCACAATATGATTCTCAACAAAAGAGGTACAATATTTTATAAATATAGGGACCTCAAAATTACATAAAAAGAAAACTAGAGAGAAAAATACTTTGCAATTTTAAAAACATTTTCTCCACTCCTTCATAAGCCATTCTATTTCTCTCTTTCTAAATAACCACATAGTTGCTAATGTTCGTGCCTCTTTTCCCTTCTTCCTTCTTATGTGTGTCCAACTTTTCAAAGCCTTTTTAATTGTGTCCGACATTATCCATTGAATCTTAAACAAGTTAAGGGTCATCCTCCATAGCCTATTAGCCACTGTACAATGGAAAAATAGATGATATAAATGTCCACCCTCAGTCATGCACATAAAGCGCCAACTAACATAGGTAAACCTCATTTTCCTTAATTATTTTGATGTGAAGATCACACCTCTTGCCACCAACTACACAAAGAAACACACCTTTCTCATTTCTATAATTTCAAATGGGGCCGTGACGGAAGGAATATTCTTCTCTCACAAGAAAATTCATATAAAAAGATATGATAGTAAATAAACCATGCTTGCTCCCCAGATAGCTCCATATGTCTAATATGTTGTTGGTGTGTTCAACCATACAAAAATTTCTCCATCTCCCAGTCCTAGAAGTTTCTTCATAATAAATCCTAGTAAATGACCCCTTCATGAGACCTTCAAATTAGTTTGATTGTTATCTCTTTTTGAGGTCTCTTTGAGAGGAAATATGATATATATGTATATATATATATATATATATTAGAAATGGCTTCCTTCAACTTGTTCTACCTACAACACTTATGTTCTCAAGAACAATTTTGCTTCCATCTTCGACCTTAAATGAAATATGTACACTAAAGACTTATCATACCTTTGTGATACTATTCCACCCCCATAACCGGAAGAAGATGTAGACTCATGACCCCATACATATCATCTATCACATGCCCCTTCTCCAAAATGTATTTTCCTCTACCCCAAATCTGCTTATCCACTTCCTTAGAAAAGTTTGAAATAAATAACTTTAGATCATTCATTCTCAGTCTTCCCCACTCCTTTGGAGGTGTAATTCTCTCAAGTTCACTAAATGAAACTTCCTAATTCCATCTGTTATATCCCATAAAAGGTTTCACCAAAGTCTTTGCAAACATTTAGTACCTTTGCCACCCCCTCCCGCAAAAAAAAGAGGTCTAAAATATGTAGGAATGCTAGAAAGAGTTCTACATCTTTTGTAAACCATCTAGTCTCTTATTAACTCTCGCAATCATTGTATTCCACAATGCTAGATCTTTACTCAAAGTACTCAAAGGTAAACCCAAATATGTAGCATGTAGAGTACCAACTTAACAAGTTAATACCTTTACCATCTTCTCAAAATATTATCCACAACTACACCTGTGTGATCTCATATTTTTCTTAGATTAATCTTAAGGCCAGATATAACATAGGAAAAAAAATAAGAATGTGTTAATGATCTAGCTATATGTGGGATACATTTGCATCACAAAAGACCAATATGTCATCTGCAAATGAAAAGTATGTAACTGTCACACTTTTAGGCCCTCTCGTAGAAGAATCAAAGCCCTTCAATAGCCAACCTCCACTGACCCCATCAATAATCTTGCTCAAATCTTCACCAAGATACATAACATAGGAGACAAGATCCCCTTGTATCAAACCATTGAGCACCCAAAAGAAACTGTACGGACTTCCATTCAACAACACAAAGAATTTGGCAGTGGAAATGCAATCAATCTCCTCCACTTATCTCTGAAACCCAAATGGAATCTAAGAAATCCCAATTCACATGATCATAAGCTTTCTCAAGGTCCAACTTAAGGTTGCGTTATCCAGAAATCTCCACATCTATGCTAACATTCAACTCCCAAAAACTTTTCATCGATTACTACGCCTTTCCGCATCTCTAGGTGCCTAGGTATCCATCATAATCCTTTCCTTATTTGAACCTCGACCTTGACTTCTTTCTGGAACAAACCACTTCATTAGCCACCAAAGATGCATCCATAATCTTTCTTCCCTCCACAAAACTGTTGTGAGAAGTTGACACTACTTATTCAAAACCCTTTTTAGTGGGTTATCATATTTTCAAGAACTTTGACCCAATAAAATATTCTTCTATAATATTTTTCATCTTCAATCATCATGTTTGTTATATGCTTAAAAAAAACCTATCAAAAGCTTCTTTGACGTCTCCACTTTAAAAGTTTTTAATGCACCAACAATCAATTTTGTTGGTAGTATTTCATTCACAAGCAATCTTGTTCTCCATCAGGCCCTAATTCTATTACCCTCCTCTAAAGTATGTATTATTGGCTATACCTTCATAGGCAATCTAATTTATCCATAAATCGATTTTACGGTATAGATGCATATGACTCCACCACTATGTCATGCAGTGATGATGTTTCAAGTTTCATAATCTATTTACTACTTATTTTGGCGGTTTTCAGAACACTCTTCCATTAGATTAGTTTGAAGTACCTTTAGTCTTCTCTAATAATTTTTTGAGCAATCTCAACCATGTAATGTCTTTTGTTGAATTCATTTTGTCCTCTACACTAGGATGGATCATGTGCACCTTACTTAAAAGTCCTCTGTTCCACAATTTGGTATTTGACATAAAAAAAATTTCATGATTTAGGACCGAGTTTGCAATTTTTGTACTGTTGAATTTAGATAACTTAAGGCTAATGTTTTTTCAATTTAAAACTTTTACTGTCATTCCTTCACTAGTGTGAGTGAAACATAACTCTGTCATAAATCTATTCAACGTTGATTATTAAGATGACCTCATTTGGTGAAGGTGAATACCCTTTCCGCCCAACATCCAAACTTTCCTTATGTCAATCTTGTGAAGAAAAAATAAGTATCACATAAGTTGTATGGTAACAATTACTTTATATTTTGTGTCACGCCCCGAGGCTACCCCCTAGACGTAACACGGGACTTAGGACCACGAGTGACCCTAAGCTAACACTGAGTCTGGCATGTAACAAGCATACTGTAATATAACTAAGTAAACACATACTATACGGAAGCTAAAAACGGTGGACATCTGGAAAGGGGAAAAACCCAAGTAGTCCGAATTTATAAAAATATATAATAAAATTTAGTGATGACTGAAACAACACTTAACAACTCGAGTTGAATCTACTACTATGTCTGAAAAATGTCTAACTGAGTAGAGTTAGTGGGACATGCCCCCAGTTAACTCTAACAGGACTTAAAACTGAAAGGAAAGACTAGAAAGTAAAGCATGTCTATTGTCCTCGATGTATAAGGATTCACCACTGAAGCTCTTGAACTCGGACAAGGAATCGAACTAAGCATGATCCGAATGCTGAGAACCTGAACCTACATCATAAAATTATGTAGCGCAAAAGTATGTGTAAGTACTTTGAATGTACTGAGCATGCGGGATATAGATATGCTAAGATGTGTGATATAAGCATAACAATATAATACTGGCAATATAGACTAAGTATGGCAAAAGGTTGTACTAGAGTATAACTAAAAACTGAACTAGATGCAAGGACCAAGTACTAATCATGAAGATAACATGCTGAATTAAATACTTAAGTAAATGTTAATAACATGGTCAAGGGAATAAGAAAATGACTATGGGAGCAACTATAAACCGACATACACCACGTGAGCTAAACATGGAGTACGATGAATATTCCCCATCGAGAGGACTCAATATACCTTGCTAGGGGTATAGAGGCATGACTCTGGCGTGATCACTAAAATTGATGGTCAACAGAGGGGACTTTTGAACCTACGTTGGCACATAGTTCTGGGATAGTAAAGGTACACTGCACTCTAGTCCGACTTGGTGCTAAATCTACTCCCAATTGAATATGTGTATAGCTAAAATGTAACTGAGATACTAAGTAGCTCAAAATGCTGACATGTTATTTGAAAATTCAACATATATATACTGAAATATATGGCATTTGAGTTCTGAAGCATGATTTTCTGGTTGATATACCTAGAAGTATAATTCATGAGTTGATAGTTGATACAAGCAAGGGTTATGAATTCCATACATGAAAAATACACTAAAAACCCACAAATCATGCTATTTAGACCATGGGAACTATAACAACTAAAATCACAACAAATCATCAAAATCAGGAACTCGTAGGTCTGAACAGTTTAAGGGATATCGAAGAGCTGAATAAATTTTAGGGACCTAATGGGTGGAAGGAACCTACTAGTGAAATCCCACATACCTGGTGATGGAAACTACGGATAATTCCTTTGGATTTTGGGGCTGAACTACGAAAAACACCTTTGTTCGTTCTTGGGAGTAACTAGAGCCTCTTTCTCTTCTTTTTGTTCTAAGTTGGATGATTTTTGGAGAATAAGGGTTCTAGGTTGTTTCTGACTAGATTATTAGGCTTAGACTGAGTAAATCAACGTAGTTTAGGCATCAAACAACATGGTTTAAGTGCCTAACTCATAGGGGAAAAGACCAAAATAACCCTGACTTAAAGCTGACAGACCTCTTTCACGGGCCCATTCACAGACCGTGTGAAGCACCATGGGCAGTATGGGCAACCGTGGTCCTCACAGAAACGGGGGTGGTACTGGGTCATTTTCAACGAACCACTTAACAGCTCGTGTGGGGTTCCGCAGACTGTCTAGTGGGATATGGTTCTTCACAAGGCCTTGGGTTGTTCTAGTTTGTTCTCACGACCAACTGACGGCCCGTATAGGGTTCCACGGCCCATGTAGAGTTCCACGGCCCATGTAGGGGTCTGTGGTCCTCCACATTCTTGCTAGGTGTGAACCATAATAAGGGTGACAGATCATGGTCCTATTCATGGATCGTGGACCCCTCCGTGGTCCACCAGTTTCCCCCTTGTTCAGTCTTAGTTGGATATATAAAGTGTTACAATATCTCCCCCTTGAGATCATTCGTACTCGTATGAAGACTAAACAAACTGTTTTTGGAAGAAAGATCTGAAATCCCTACCAACTGAGTACTAGAAGCTAATATCTAACTGAACTGAGTTCAATGAATAGGCAAATATGTTGAAATGCAAGGATAACTGGGCGAAAATGATACTAATACTGAATTACATAACAGTAAGCTTAGAGAATGGAGAGGAACTATTACCTTAAGCTCAAACTGAATCAAAAGGAAAGTGGTGAGGATACTTTGCCATCATGGCTGCTTCTACTTCCGAAGTCTTCCCCTCTATGGACTGACTCCTCTATAAAACCTTTACTGAAGCGACTTCCTTATTTCTCAACCTATGAGGTAGAGAATTTCAACCAAAACCTCTTCATAGGTAAGCCTATCCTTTACAGCCACAGTCTCTAAAGGTACCATCGATGTCGGATCCCTCACATACTTTTTTAACAAAGAAATGTGAAAGACTTGATGAACCACTGCTTGTTCTGTTGGCAACTCTAACTCATAAGCCCATTTACCAAACTTTTTTAGGATTCTGTAAGGGCCTACTTACCTAAGACTGAGCTTCTCTTTCTTGCCAAATCTCATCACCTATTTCATGGGTGACACTTTTAAAAAAACCCAATCATTGATTCCAAACTCTAAGACCCTTCTCCTCACATATGCATAGGACTTCTGACAACTCTGAGCTGTCTTTAGTCTATCTCTGATGAGCTGAACTTTCCGCATATCCTCATGAACCGAATCTGGCCCAATCAATGCTACTTCACCTACTTCAAACCAACCAACTGAAGACATGTGTCTACACCCATATAGTGCCTCATAAGGGGCCATCTGAATACTAGAATAGATGTTGTTATTATAAGAAAAATCTATGAGAGGTAGGTAATCATCCCAATTACCCTTGAAATCAATCATGCAAACCCTCAAAATGTCCTCTAAGGTCTAAATGGTATGCTCTGCTTGACCATTTGTCTATGGATGAAATCTATACTAAGATTTACCTGAGTACCAAGACCTTTCTGAAACAACTTCCATAAATGAGATGTAAAATGAGGACCTCTATTTGAGATGATAGACAATGGAACCCCATGAAACCTGACTATCTCGCTAATGTAAATTCAAGCGTAATCCTCCGTTGAATCTGTAGTCTTGACAGCCAACAAGTGAGCTGACTTAGTGACTGTCCATTCTGATCCAATAAAGTTATGTTGTCGACGAGTATGAGGTAAACCTGTAATGAAGTCCATGTTTATTGCCTCCCACTTCCATGTAGGAATGCTAATGTCTTGAGTCACACCTCCTAGATTCTAATATTCTTACTATAACCTGTTGACAGTTAGGACACTTAGCCATAAAATATGTGATGTCTCTCTTCATGCTGTTCAACCAAAAGATTTCCCATAGATCACAGCACATCTTACTGGCACCTCGATGAATAAAATACTTGGAATTATGGGCGTCTGTAAGGATTTGCTTCTGTTACTCACCCACATTAGGAACACACAACCAACCCTGGTAACGAAGCACACCATCTCCCACTTGGGAGAAAACCTCAACTCTTTGCTAATGAACTACACCTTTCAACTGAATTAATATAGGATCGCTATCCTATTTTTCCTTAACCTCTACTACCAATGAAGATTCTTATCCATTCTGAACTACCACACTACCATCTGATATGTCCATAAGGAAAACTCCTAAGCGAGCAAGCCGGTGAACATCTTTGGCTAATTCTTTCTTCTCTATCTCAACATGTGTTATACTACCCATGGATAATCTGCTGAGGGCATCAACCAGTACATTGTCCTCACTCGAATGATAGAGCACATTCATGTTATAGTGTTTGGGGAATTCAAGCCATCTCCTTTAACGAAGATTCAACTCTTTTTGGGTGAACACATACTGGAGGCTCTTATAATCTCTGAACACATCAACATGAACATCATACAAGTAGTATCTCCAAATATTTAGGGCAAACACTACGGCTGCAAGCTTGAGGTCATGAGTCATGTAGTTCTTCTCATGGACCTTAAGCTTTCTATAACCATAAAGTATGACCTAACTTTGTTGCATCAACACACAACCTAGGTGGACCCTGGATGCATCACAATAAACCACATAACCGCTTGATCCATCTGGTAGAGTCAAAAAAAGAGTTGTAGTCAACATGGTCGTCAGTTCTGAGAAGCTTTTATCACACTCGTTTGACACGTAAACTTGACCTTCTTCAGAGTCAACTTGGTCAATGGGGGAAGCTATGGATACAAATCCTTCCACAAACCTCCAGTAGTAACTGGTTAAACCCCAGAAACTTCTGATATTAGTCGGCGAGGTGGGAATAGACAGTGCTTCACAGCCTTAATTTTTTTAGAATCCACTCAGATCCCTTCGCTGGATACCACATGACCAAGGAAAGTGACGAGTTGTAACCAAAATTCACATTTGCTGAGCTTACCAAAGAATTGGCAATCTTTGAGGGTTTGCAGAACTACTCTTAGATAGGTCGCATGATCTTTCTCAATACAAAAATAAATGAGTATATCATCAATAAAAACAATGGAGACCAAGTCCAAATACTATTTGAAGACCCTGTTCATTAAGTCCATGAAAGCTGCATGAGCATTCGTTAGTCGAAAAGGCATAACTACAAATTCATAGTGACCATACCGAGTCTTGAAGGTTGTCTTTGGGATGTCACTCTCTTTGACTCTAAGCTGATGATAGTCAGTTCTGAGGTCAATCTTAGAAAAACAACTAGCACCCTGAAGTTGGTCGAACAAGTCATCAATCCTGAGCATGGGATACTTATTCTTTATTGTGACATTGTTCAACTGATGATAGTCAATGCACATCCATAGAGAATCTTTTTTCTTTCGCACAAAAAACACTAGAGCACCCCATAGAGAGATATTAGGTTTGATGAAGCCCTTATCTAGAAGGTCTTTCAACTATTCTTTCAATTACTTAAGGTCAGCTGGATCCATTCTGTAAGGAGGGACATAAATAGGATGGGTATCTCGAAGGAGATCTATTCGAAGTCGATTTCCCTTTTGGGAGAAAATCCAAGAAGATCTTCTGGAAACTCATTCACCACTAGGACTGACTCAAGAGTTGGAATTCAGAGTTTGAATCCTTAACCCAAACAAGGTTATACATATATCCTTTGGAAATCATTTTACTGGCCTTAAGGTAAATGATAAATCGACCTATAGGCACTGAGTTACTACCCTTCCTCTCTAAGACTGGCTCACTTGGAAACTGAAACTGAACCATCCTAGTTCTACAATCGACTGAGGCAGAAAGGGAATGTAACCGATCCATGCCTTAAATGACACTACAATCTACCATTTCTAACTCTATAAGGTCCATTAAGGTGACTTTCTGGGAAACTTTGGTAGGGTCATTTCTATATACAAGTCTAGCTATAATTGAGTCACCAACAGGAGTAAAGACTGAGAAGGGTTTTGAGAGATCTTCTGGACTACACCGAAGTTTACTTCTATATAGGGAGTTTCAAAAGAAAGTGTAGCCCCTGGATCTAACAATGCATATACATCTAAATGGAAGACTTGTAACGTACCAGTGACCACATCATGAGAATATTCCTGGTCTTGGCGAGCCTAAAAAGTATACAACTTATTTTGGCGCTGACCACCACATGTACCAGACGAGGCACCCTGTTGAATGGGCGACGTGTTAGCGCTGCTGAAGTTGTAGAATGATCCTTGTTACCTCCCTATCCTTTCTTGGAAGAAGGAAAATCCTTCAATCTAAGACCAAATAGACCATATCCAAAGCACCCCTCTCTGTCAGCAAGACACTCACCAAGGTGGTTGTTACTGCACTTTGGAAAAGTTGGAAAAGTCCAGTTACCTGAGGCACTCCCGTGAGACATAAATTATGATGCCCTGGCTTTCTAATGCTATCGAAACCTGGGGAACGGAGTGCTAGCTGATGAAAGTGCTCGGGTTGTACACCTCTGCTGAAATTGTGAACAATATCCACCGCCCGACCTTTGCTAAGTGTATTTATAATTTCATGTTCTAGACTTTTTGTTGTCCTCATTCATTTCCCTAAGATTATCTCCCTCAACCTACCGAGCATGAGTCATTAATCTAGAGATATCCATGTCCCCTAACAGCATAACATTCCTGGACTCAGTCTTTATCAAATCGGATACTCCAAACAAGAACTTAATTTGTGCCCTCGAATCAACAACCATATGTGGAGCATACTTAAGAACTGGTGCACTTCAGTATGTATTCTACGACTTAGATTGAACCCTTCTCCAAGTTCATGAATTCTTCGGTCTTAGACTCTCTCAACTCTCTCAGGAAGAACTTGTCCATAAAAGCTCATGTTAAATCAGTCCCACATCACAGGAGTTGAATTCTCTCTATTGTTTTCATTTCACTACGTGAACCACATATGAGCCACATCCTTGAGTTCACAGGATGTAGTTCAACACTTTCAACATCAGTCACTTGCATTACTACAAGAATCTTCTTAACCTCATCAATGAAGTTTTGTGGGTCCTCACCAACCTTTGACCCTAAAACTTTAGCGAATTTGTACGAACAAAGTCTCTAACCCTAGCTGCAGTTGATCCACCAATGGTGTTTGCAGGAACTGGGGCGTGCTAAAAGTTTTGGTTGGCTACGATCTGAGCCAAAAGCTCGATCGCATTAAGGAACTCTGCATTTGTAACCTCATGTTTATGGACTAGAGGAACTTCATTAGCATTCTCTGCGAGGAGCGTGATCTGAAACACATAACGATGCATTAGAAAAGTGAATTACACTCACACTTCACACACGATAAGAATAGCTAAAGAAGCGATGTTTTTCTTAGAACACCTAGTAGCCTCCCTCTCATAGGTGTGGCACACTTCACACTAATGAAAGAGACTCTAATTGGTACGACTTTCAGACACCCTAGGACTTTTGAACCTGATGCTCTGACACCAACTTTGTCACGCCACTAGGTTACCCACTAGACATAACATGGGTCCTAAGACCACGGGTGACCCCAAGCTAACCCTGAGTCTGCGATGTAACAATCATAGTGAAATGTAACTAATTAAATCACATACTATGTGTAGGCTAAAAAAAGTGGACATCTGCAAAAAAGGAAAATCCCAAGTAGTCTAAATATATAAAATGTAATAAAAATCAAGTGATGACTGAAATAACACTTAACGACTCGAGTTGAATCTACTACTATGTCTGAAAAGCCTCTAACTGAGTTGAGTTGCTGGGACAATCCTCCAGCTAACTCTAACAGGACTAAAAACTTAAAGTAAAGACTGGAAAGTAAAGCATGTCTATTGTCCTCGAAGTATGAGGACTCACCAATGAAGTTGCTTAAATCAGACTGGGAATTGAACTAAATGTGATCTAGATGTTGAGTGCCTGAACCTACATCATAAAATGATGTAGCGCAAAAGTATGTGTTAGTACTTTGATTGTACTGAGCATGTAGGATATAAATATGCTAAGCCGAGTGATATAAACAAAACAATATAATACTGGCATTATAGAATGAGCATGGTAATAAGTTGTACTGAAGTATTACTTAAAACTAAGCTAGATGCAAGGACCAAGTACTAATCATGAAGATAACATGTTGAACTGAATACCGAAGTAAATTTTGATAACATGATCAATGCAATAAGAGTATGATTGTGGAAGCTACTATTAACCGACATACACCACGTAAGCTAAATGTGGAGTCTGATGTATACGCCCCATTGAAAGGACCCAATATACCTTGGCAGGGGTATTGAGGGATGACTGTGGCGTGAGGACTAAAATTGATGCCCTACAGAGAGGACTTCTAAACCTACATGGGCACGTAGTTCTAAGACTGTGAGGGTATGCCGAACCCTATTCCAAATTGATGCTATGTGTACCCCCAACTGAATATGTATATAGCTAAAATGCAACTGAGATACTAAGTAGCTCAAAATACTGACATGCTATCTGAAAATGCAACATAAATACACTGAATTATAGGACATTCGAGTTCTGAAGCATGATTTTTTGGCTGATCTGCCTAGTATGTTTAAATCATGATTTGATAGATTATAAAAGCTAAGGTTTTGAATTCTATACATTAAAATTATACTAAATTACCAAGAATCATGTTATTTAGATCATGGGAACTATAACAACTAAAATCAAAATAAATCATCAAAATCTGGAAACCCTAGGTCTGAATAGTTTATGAGAAATCAAAGAACTCACTGAATTGTAAGGACTTAATGGGTGGAAGGACCCACTAGTGACATCCCACATACCTAGTGAAAGAAACTATGGATAAATCCTTTTGATTTTGGGGCTGAACTTCGAAGAACACCTCTTTTCGTTCTTGAGAGAAATTGGTGCCTCTTTCTCCTCTTATTTTTTCTAAGTTGGATGATTTTAGGAGAATAAGGGTTCTAGGTTGTTACTGAATAGATTATTAGACTTAGTTTGAATAAAACGACGTAGTTTATGCCTCAAATGACGTAGTTTAAGTGCCTAATTCATAAAGGAAAAGATCAAAACAACCCTGACTTAAAAGTTGACAGACTTCTTTCACGGGTCCATTCACGGACCGCGTGAAGCACCACGGGCAGTATGGGCAACTGTGGTTCCTCACAGAAGACTGGTTCATTTTTCACGAGATACTTAATGGCCCATGTGGGGTTTGATGGACCGTCTAGTGGTATGTGGTTCCTCATAAGGCCTTGGGTTGTTCTGGTTTGTTCCCACTACCAACCTTATGGCCCATGTGTAGTTCCATAACTCGTGTAGGGGTCCATGGTCCTCTACATTATTGATGGGTGTGAACCACGATGAGGGTGACAAGCCGTGGTCCTATTCACGACCCCCGGACCCCTCTTTGGTCCAATTTTCCCCCCTTGTTTAGTCTTAGTTGGTTTTTTGAGGTGTTACATTTTGCGTGGTGGTTGTATTTCAATCATGATATTCTATGGATCAGAGAAGTCTAAAGAGAAAGGATCAACTTAATTAAAGAAGTGTAAGATCATCCCGAATGTGGAGGTGAACAATTTCAATTAGCAGAAGTGCTTAATTGCAAAAATTTAAGACACCTCGATGATTTATTCAGGGTTACCATGATGAGCATCATATGAGGGCCTCGATAACCTATCTAGGGTTACCACTAGGAGAATGATAGGAGGAAATATATTGTTGGGAATCAAGTGAATGGAAAACTTGAGAAGATCACAGGGTAACAAAAGAGTTACTAATGAAAATGAGGCAAGAATGTATTGATCTAGAGCACTGTATCTAGCACTCGTGTAGTTCAGGTCTCATGAACGCATACTAATGATATCAAATAGTTGAAGAGGCTATAAAGGAACTATTGTAAGATTAAAAAATGGAACAAAAAAGTTACATACAGAAGGAAAAGTATTTTATTTATAAACTCTTGTATCTTTTGTATATTTCTATGTATTTTGTATCTTGAAAATAACTAGTAATATTACTATTTATAAAACTAAAAACAAAATTAAACTAGGACTAGGAACTACTTTAACTAACAAATCCTAATTAAACATAAACAAGTAAATACCATAAATAACAAATCCTAATCAATTTAGGAATCCTACTCCAACTTTGAATTATTATTTCTAACATCCCCCCGTAATTAAAGTTGTATACTCTTTCCTTTTTCTTACTGTCATTTTTGTTGTATTGAAAAACACTTTTCTTCAATCCTCAAATTATTTCTTGTCATTTTTGTTGTATTGGAGAACTTCTCTTCAATCTTCAATTGTTGGAGTAGTTCTCTTCAATTCTCATTTATTTATTTTTCTTGGTTGTGTCGAAGCACTTTCTCTCCAACTCATGATCGTTTTCTTTATTGTGTTGGAGCACTTATCTCCAACTTCCAAGTGTTGGAGCACTTTCTCTCCAACTCACAATATTTTCTATCTCGGTTGTGTTGGAGCACTTCCTCTCGCTTCTATCCAACTTCCAAGGATGATGTCCTTCCCACCAACACCTTTTCTTTTTTGTTGTTTTTTATGTTGTTGGACCACTCTCTCTCCAACTCTCGTTGATGCCCTTCCCATCAACTCCTTTTCTTTTTGTGTTTTTTTGTATTGGAGCATTCTCTCCAACTCTCGTTGATGTCCTGTCCACCAACTCATTTTCTTTTTGTTTTATTTGTATTTTCGGTGTTGGAGTACTCTCTCACTAACTCTAGTTGATGCCATTCCCATCAACTCTTTTTTTTTTTACTTTCTTGTGTTTGGTTGCACTTCTTTAAATCTAAAATAGTTATGTAAGTCTTTGTTCTTTGCATGTTTTTCATGCATATATCATTTGTCTTGCTTTTGTCAACATGATTATTGGCAAGATGGGCGGCATATATGGGTCATAACCGCTCGCCGACAGTAGAATTTCTAGGATCTTCTACTAGGATCGTAGAAGCTCTAATACCAATTTGAAAGAAAATATTTTATTTATAAACTCTTGTATCTTTTGTGTATTCTGTGTATTCAATATTTTCTATATCTTGAAAATAACAAGTAACATACCTATTTATAAAAGTAAAAATCAAATTAAACTAGGACTAGGAACCACTCTAACTAACAAATCCTAATTTAACATATATAAGTAAATACCATAAATAACAAATCCTAATCAATTAAGGATTCCTACTCCATCTTTGAATTAATATTCCCCACACATACGATGAATCATGAAGTTCAAATATTGGATATAATTAGAAGATAGCAAAAGGGGGGGGGGGACTAGAACTACCCTGGGTATGTGATTGTGGGGATATATCATGGAGAGATATGAAGTTTAGCAATGGCATCAATTTGAAGTTGATAGTGAAATAATTCAGATTCTGGGAGGATAGGTAGTGTGATGATGATGTTGTGAGAATTTATTTACGCGCTTTTGAAAATATTTTGGCCAAAAGGATATGATGACTCATCAGGTTTACACGACAGGACATAAAATTAAGTATTCATTGGGATTTGAAGTTGAGAAAGAACCACAAGATTGGGTGAGAAAGATTCCGAACCATGATGACTTTTTCTTTGTAAACAAATCTTCACATAGTTGGAAGAAGGCACTCAGGGAACGGAAGGGGGTGTTGGACTTATGCACTCCTTAATTTTTCTAAGGAACACATATGAACGGCAAGTTCCTTATTAGGATTTGAAGTTGAGAAAGAGCCACAAGATTGGGTGAGAAAGATTCTGAACCTTGATGACTTTTTTTTAAAAACAAATCTTTGCACAGTTGGAAGAAGGCACTCGGAAGGGGGTGTTGGACTAATGCACTCCTTAATTCTTCTAAGGAACAGTTATGAACAACTAGTTCCTTTATTTGTAGTTCAAAGTTAGGTATACTTCAGTAATATTTAACTTAATAATTATTAATTCACAACTTCAAACTATAAAAGATTACAACCTTATGTAACCTAACAAATTATAAACTCTAATTCCTTAACTCAACAAAAAACCCCACGGCTTATGTTGCCCAAAGTCTTCAGGTTCCTAACCAAAAGATCAAAACTACACTAGACAATTCTAAGTAACTAAAAACAATAACTTAACAAACGACCCAAACAAAATAGAATAAACTCTTCCATTATGTTCTTCGCAAGAACTAAAATTGTCAATTAAGAACTCTCTCAACACATAATTGTGTTCTGCTTGTATCTCTCTATATGTAAGTACGCAGGTTTCTTTAGAGAACACCCTACCCTATTTATAGACCCAAAGATATTCCCTTCTTTGACTTTAACTCAAAGAACTTTGTAGTGCCTCCTACTTCTTGTATGACTTGGAATCATACAAAAAGTTTGGTTATTCATTATACGTGCTTCCCCTTCCTTGTAGAATTCGGAATCATTACACAATACAGTTATTGCACAAATCAGACCACATCATTCAGTGCTTTTAGGATTAATATTATTGAATGGAAAACTTCTTTGTTTAGTAAAATTAGTTTGAAGAACTTGTTCCTCGTAGGTGATCGATGCTATTATTTGCAGTTTTGATGATTTGACAAACCACGGGGCCTTGTAAAGGGACCTGATCCCTGTGTCAATGTACACACAAATGCCAGGCTATAAAAGTAAAATTGTTGGTGCACAGTCTCCAACTGTGGCAGAAACCTCGGCCAATAGCGTGGCTTCGAAGGTTGCATCTATTCATCATAAAAAGATTATGTCCAATAGACACAACCTTATTTTTTGCAACTTGAAAACTCTCAAGAACACTTGCAAAGGCTAACACTCAAGAAGTATCATCCTCAAGAGCAATATGGACCTGATAGAGCTGGAAGCTGTCTAGTTGTCTTAGGATCATATCTTATGTACTTACATTGTAAATTTGTTCCTAATCTATAAAGGATTCAGATCTTGTGTTCGTTTGTAAAAGTCTAAGTCAGTTTAGTCTAACTGATTTAGTGGGCAACACTATTTGTAGCTTAGTCAAATTCTAAGTCATTTAGGAGTTAGTTGCTTTAGTGGATAGTGTGGTCACTGCTTAGTTCAATTCAAAGTTTTCTAGTGATCGTAGCTTAGTGGGCAGTGTGGCATCTGCTTAGTCTCAGTAAGTAATAGAGTTATTACTTAGTTGTGAGATTAATAATTTCTTCTCTCGTTGGTTGTAACTGTGTTTCACTTTTTCTTGAAGAGATTAGTGGAAACAGTTGAAAATCCTGTGAGACAGGTCGTGGTTTTACTCCCTTGAGCAAGGAGGTTTCCACGTAAACTTCTTGTGTTGTGTTCTCTTTATTTTTTACTCTTCATTACTATTCTTGATAAGTCAAGGGACCTGGTCCGTTGACTGATAGTGGATGCACGTATTCTATCAATTGGTATTAGAGCGGTTGCTCTCTAGCTCGTTAACACCAAGAGAGAGATTTCTGTAAAAGAATGGCTGCTCCACTGAACCTAGAAAAAGGACAATCATCAACAAGACCACTGACAGTTCTATAGCTAGTGGAAAACAATTATGCACGACTATCTAATGGCTGAAGATAGCGAGTTGTGGGATATAGTGTTGGATGGACCCTTCATCTCTACAACTGAAGTGAAAGATGGCGAAATGACAAAGGTCGTTCCAAAGACTCGCCAACAGTACAATGAGGCAGACAGAAAGAAGATTGAGAAAAGCTACAGAGCTAAGAAGCTGCTAGTGTGTGGAATAGGTGCTGATGAATACAACCGTATCTCTACGTGTGCATCGGCAAAAGAAATCTGGGATTGTCTGAGAACAACTCACGAAGGCACAGAGCAGGTGAAGGAATGAAAGGTGGATATGTTGACCACCCAATATGAGAACTTCAGAATGAAAGAGAGGGAAACTATTCATGAAATGTATACGAGATTCTCCTCCATAACCAACGAGCTACGATGTTTGGGAGAACCTATTCATTCCAGTAAGCAAGTCGGGAAGATTGGTCGAGTGCTTACCAAGTCATGGGCAAGCAAAGTGGATGCCATTAATGAGGCAAAGGACCTGAAGGTTCTAACGATGGACGCTCTAATTGGTAATCTTAATACTCATGAAATGAATAGAAACCAACACCCTTCAAGGAAGGAGGTAAAGAAAGATAGGTCCCTAGCTCTCAAAATCTCTCCAAGTGACGTCTCTAGTGAAGAGGAGGAAATGGCTTATCTCACCAAGAGATTACAAAAAATTGTGAGAAAGCATGGAGGATTTTGTAAAGGAGGGAACCCTCCCCGTGCTGCGAATGCAAGTGACTTGTGTCATAGGTGTGGAAAGGCGGGATACTTCATAAGAGACTGTCCGATGCTTACAGCTGAAACCATAGAGCATCAAAGATTTGGAGGTGAAAATGATAGAAGGAGGGACCTGGTACCTAAAAAGAATGCAAGAAAAGCTACAACTAACTATGTGGTTAAAAAAGCCTTTGCTGTTTAGGGTGATTCATCAAGTGAGTCAGAAGAATCAGAATGTCCGGATGACGCATCCATGAAAGTTGTTAAAGATGATGAGAATGTGTTTGATGGCTTGTTCGCTCTTATGGCAAAATCTGATAGCAAGGAAGACGAAGAAAAGGTAACACTTCTTAATCTTAAACAAAACTTGAATAATTACTCTGTTAGAAGGTTGAGAAATCTAGCTGATGTCTTGATCAATCCTGTTATAGAGTTAACTGCTGAAAAGAACTCTATCAACAATAGTCTCGATAAGTTTAGTTAAGAAAAGACAGCTCTGACTTTCCATATGTCTGTTATTGAGGAACAATTGACTGTTCTAGAAACTGAAAATCTAGAACGTAAGGAACAATTGGGTATTATGAATGAGAAATCTGGCAAATGAAAAAGAGAGGACACCAGCTTGCAAATAGAACTAGAAGCTAGTCTGAATAATGCTGAGACCAGAGTTACTCTAGCTCTTGAAAGGAATGAACAAATGGAGAGGGACTTGTCCGTCTCAAAGAAGAATTGACAAATTCTCTAAAATGGACCAGCTCAACCAAGCTTCTTTCAAACATCACCAGTCAAAGAAACTACAACAGGAAGGGATTAGTTAGCTTGAACATTAGTCCTCCTTACAACCCCCACAGTAAATATGTGTCTGTGTAAGAGAAACTATTATGTCTTCACTGTGGTCGCAATGGTCATCTGAAAAGGGGCTGCCCTGCCTGGAAAGCCTCACAAGAAAAAATTTCAGTCTGCTCTAGATAGAAAATAGCACATAAAAGGGGACCTTCTCCTATTACTAAGTCCTCAAGCAGAAAAAGGACTAATTTGCCTAATTGGGCAAGAAACATTCTTGTTATGCCCTTATCGGCCTACTGGGAACTCGGATTAAAATGGGTTCCCAAGTCTAACAAGTGATCTTTGTTGAAGGGGAGTGAAGGAAGTAGCAGTCAGTGCTGGTTTATGGACAGTGGATGCTCGAAGCACATGACTGGGAAGACTGAAAACTTCCTTTCACTCGAAGCACTTCAAGGTGGAGGTCTCTTTTGGCGATGGAAAGAAGGGGTATATTCTTGGAGTTGGCAGGATTGGGAAATCACTTGAACACTCTACTGAAAATGTTTACTATGTAAGTGGGTTAAATATAGTCTTCTTAGCATTTCCTAGATATGTGAAAAGGGAAACGAGGTCAAGTTTATCATACAAATACATTGTTACCAGCTTGTCTACAAAGAAGGTGATCCTGACGGCCAGAAGGCAGAAAAAATGTATGTGGCAGACCTGAAAATGGCTCATGGAGACGATCCGACATTCCTCAGTGCTCAAAGTGAAAAAGCCGACTTATGGCATAGGAGGCTAGGTCATGTGAGCTCTTCTCTATTGAACAAACTTGTCTCTAGGGACCTGGTTCGTGGCTTGCAAAAACTAAAGTTCAGTGACAACAAAGTGTGTGATATATGGGTCAAAGGGAAACAGACCAGATCCTCATTCAAACCAAAGAAGTAAGTAAGCTCATTAATAAATCTCGAGTTGATTCATATGGATTTGTGTGTTCCTGTGAAAATCCAAAGTCGAGGCGAAAAGATGTACATCCTGGTGATTGTGGATGCCTACTCAAGATTCACTTGGACTATGTTTCTCAAGTCAAAAGTCAAGACAGCTGAGGTGCTGATGATATTTTTCAAAATGATTCAAACTAAGTTTAACTGCAAGATTGCAGGGATCAGGTCCAACCATGGAACTGAGTTTGAGAATTCGAAGCTTGACATCTTCTGTGCGGACAATGGTATTTATCAAAACTTCTCAGTACCCAGAACACCTCCACAAAATGGTGTCGTTGAAAGAAGTAATAGAACTCTGGTAGATATTGCTAGAACCATGCTCATCGAGTCAAATCTTCCTCAAAATTTTTGGGTTGAAGCAGTTAACACTGCATGTTACGTGACTAATAGGTGCTTGATGAGGTCTTTACTGAACAAAACACCATATGAGTTGCTCAACAACAAAAAACCCAAGCTAAATTATTTAAGTGCTTTTGGTTGCAAGTGTTTTGTGCTGAACAATGGCAAGGATGATCTGGGAAAGTTTGACCCAGAAGTGATGAAGGTGTTTTTGTAGGGTACTCATCCTCAAGCAAAGCTTACAGAGTCTTCAATAAAAGAACAATATACATTGAGGAAAGTGTTCACGTGATTTTTTATGAAGCTGGTGATCTGAACAACTTGGAGCTGAAGGATGATGATGATCTTGAGGAGCTGTTTAAAATTCAGAGAGATAAAGTTAACGGCACACAAGCCGAAGGAAGTCAAGAATCTGATGGTCCTGGCCCTTGGCCATTAGGAAAATTAATGAAGCTGACAAGTCCACCAAGGGACCTAGTCTATTCAAAAATGCAGATCAGGAGGAATATCTTCATCCTGAGAATGATGATTCTGAAGATAAAGAAGAACATATGGATCAACCCCAACCCCTGAGCTCTAAATCAAGGTGGACGTATAAATCATCTTATCGCCTTGACAATCTCATTTCTCCATTGAATTCTAGAATGCAAACCAGATCCAAAGCTAGAAATCTGGTTGCATTTTCAGCGTTCATATCAACCATTGAGCCTAAAAATGTGAATGAGGGGTTGAAAGATGCTGTCTGGGTCAATTCAATGCAAGAGGAACTATATCAGTTTGAGTGGAGCCAAGTGTGGTACCTGGTACCTAGACCTGTAGACAGAACCATTATACGGACCAACTGGGTGTTCAGAAATAAGCTTGATGAAAATGGAGCTATAAAGAGGAACAAGTCTAGACTGGTCGTTCAAGGTTATAATCAAGAGGAAGGCATCGACTATGATGAAACTTTTGCTCATGTTGCTAGAATGGAGGCTATCAGAATCCTCATAGCTTTTGCAGCCTTCATGGGATTCAAGCTCTTCCAAATGGATGTCAAAAGTGCCTTCTTAAATGGAGATATGAAGGAAGAAGTGTATATGAAACATCCACCTGGATTTGAGGATGTTGACTGCCCAAACCATGTGTTTAAACTCAACAAAGCCTTTTATGGTTTGAAACAAGCTCCTAGAGCTTGGTATGAAAGGCTGTCAAAATTCCTCCTAAAGAATGGGTTCAAAAGGGACAAGATAGAAAACACATTGTTTCTGAAGGAAAATGAACAAAAACTTCTCATCATCCAGGTGTATGTGGATGATATCATTTTTGGAGTTACCTCTAAATATATATGTGTGAAGAATTTGCTACTCTAATGGGGAATGAATTCAAGATGAGCATGATAGGAGAGATGAACTTCTTCTTAGGCCTGTAGATCAATCAAACCTCAAGTGGCATCTCAATTTGCCAAGAGAAGTACAAAAAGGAACTGCTAAACAAGTTTCATATGGTTGACTCCAAGCCTATTGACACTCTCATGGATACAAAATCAAAGATGGGAGCAGAGGAATCTGACCCTTTGGTGAATCAAACCATATATAGATGTATTATAGGCTCACTGTTGTATCTAACAGCAAGTAGACCTGACATCATCTTCAGTGTAGGAATGAGTGCAAGATTTCAAGCATGCCCCAAGGAATCACATCTAAAAGCAGCCAAGTGGATTCTGAGGTATCTAAAGAAGGTAGGGGACCTCGTCCACTTCTATCCAGCAGGGGTCTCCTTTGATCTGGTAGGTATGCAGATGCTGATTTTGCAGGGTATCAGGTGGACAAGAAGAGCACTTCTGGAATGGCACACTTCTTGGGGTCCTCACTCATCTCTTGGGCAACCAAGAAACAAAATTAAGTGGCTCTATCCACGGCTGAAGCTGAATATGTAGCTTCTACATCTTGTTGTTCACAACTACTATAGATCAAGCAACAACTTGAGGATTTTGAAGTACACATCCATAACATTCCTCTCATGTGTGACAATACCAGTGCAGTCAACATGGGAAATAATCCAGTTCACCACAAGAGAACAAAGCACATTGATGTCAGGCATCACATCTTGAGAGACAATGTTGAAAAAGGGAACATCAGCATGGAGTACTGCAGAACTGAAGATCAAATTGCAAACATTTTCACCAAGGCCCTCAGTAAGGATCAATTTGAGAGTAACAGTCTGAAGCTGGAAATGATGAACATGCACTGACCTAACCCTATCCAAGAGCATCCAATATTCCTTTGGCTATGATCAAGAGGGCAGGTATCCTTATTACTTGTAATGCTTTGTTTATGTAAGATCAACTAGGTACCTGCTGCAGGTATACACTCATGGAAAATCATAGGAGCAAAGAGTGGTCAAAACCATTCAGGAATCAAACGTTACCTACAAAATGTGAACTGGTCCTTTCCAAAGGTTAGCATTTTCTACATTTTGTTTAAACTGTTAAATGAGAACCGTCTAGATCTCCATGTGTCAGTCATCGGCCATTCTAACCGTTGTCCCATCGCTTTAAGTCCAAGCGACGCGTCTACTTAGGGACATGACACAACAATTCATTTCTTTTTATACATCTTCCCTTCACTCCTTTTTCATTCACATTTCAAACTCTCTCTCTCTCTCTAAGCTCTCTGCAAAAAGCACCAAATCTTTCTATCTTTTTAAAAGGACCTCTCTCATCTCTCTTTCCAACATGTCTCAATCCCCTTCCTTTTCCAAATAAATGTTGGACTCTCATAACGTAATAGATCCAGTAGCTTTCTATACATCATCTGATGTACCCTCTCCATCGAAGATGTCGACCATTGCTCCGGTTGATATTGCAGAAGCTAGTCCTCTTAACCCCAATCTCTTTTTGACCTCAATAACCAAGTACCCTCACATCAACCCGGTCCCTACTCAGCCGTTTTATCCGACCACATGTTTGAGGGTGATCTTCCCCACAGTAAATCCTCTGAGTCCAACATTCTTGCTGCCAAGGAAAGCATTGTCATCGATAGTCTGGCAAGGAAGAGAGAAGGTGTAATACATGAAGAAGGAAGTAGCTTTGCAAATGCAGAAGGTGGTGGGTTTGCATAGGGGCATCTTGGATATACAGAACCGGTCTTTGACCAAACTTCTGAGGTGCGTATCCATCCTTCTACTGATTCTAATGACACTGATGAGGACAATGTTCCTCTCAAGTGGTCCATGCAAAGGAGGATGGTTCCTTTCAACACCAAGGGAAAGGAAAAGGTTACAGAAGAAACCCCAAAAATAAGGCCCTTTACCAGAAAAATCTCTCAAAAACTTATGGGAAATGCAATGAAATCAACTGAAACAACCACAACAGAAAATAGAAGGAAAAGAAGATCTAGAGAAGGGGGACTTACATTGCCTACCGATAATGTGGTGGATGTCTCCAACGAAATCTCTAAGGATGAGGTTGTCGATGGAGATATTCCCCAGGTTGTCACACAAAAGGGAAAAGAGAAATATGGAAGAAAGGCAAGTAAGTTGAAACCCAGAACTGCCTCAGTCAAGAAGGGTGACTCTATACCTAAGAAAAGAGGGAAGGATACGCAAAATAAGAGAGAACCATCAAAGAGAAAAATGGACACATCCCCTGTTCCTCTGAAAACTTCTGAACAGGGACCTGGTACCAGAAAAAACAAGGATTAAAAGAAAGTCAGGAAGCAGTCGATTGTTGAAAACTTGCGCTTACAAAAGGTTCTTAGAGGAAGAGTGTTTGACCCAGAAATTCTTATGAAGCCAGGCATGGACTCACTGGCTGACTTAGTGGAAATTCAATCATGGACTCACCTGTTCATGATCAAATCCCCTATCCTACATAAAGAACAAATTCAAGAATTCTACTATAATGTGGACTTTGCAGAAGATGGAAGTCATAACACCTGGGTGGGTAACAAACATCTCCATCTGGATGAGGAGCTTCTAGGACAAATACTGGAGGTACCAAGAGAGGGGACCAAGTCCGTAGTGGGAAAGTCTTGCACCAAGGAGTTTGTGAAAGAATGATCCAAACTCCCTGACATGCGCCATACGGGGATTCTAAAGAAGCTCATGAAAGGCGAGTACTAACTATTGTTTGAATTTGTCAACAAGGTGATTCTTCCTTGAACAGAAAAGCGGACAGTAGCTTCTGCAACAGATTTGTTCCTCATGGAATCACTCTGCAAATTTGAACACCTAGACCTTCCATCCCTAATAATGGATCATATGTATAAATCAGTGATTAAACACAAGGGTAAACATGGCATGGGTTATGGCTACTTCTTAACCAAAGTGTTCCAACATCTGAACATTCCCGTAGGAAAAGGTAAAGTTGGCACTGCTAAGCAGTCTTTCTCTCTGACTACTTTGGTGGAATTTGAGTCCATTGAAGGAAAGGGAGGACCACTGAGCAAGATTTCTCAGTTGGTAATGGAACAAGATCAGTTGAAGCACGAACTGGAGGAGATGATTGTACTTGTGAGTACCAAAGATGCGGAGATTGCCTTATTGAAGGCTCAGCTACTCAAAACGCAGTCTAAGGGACCTGGTACTACAGAAATCAATGAGCTAAGGATGAAGAATGATGCGCTTCTGGATCAGAATGCTGCTCTACAGGAAAAATTGATCAAAGATAATGATGAAGAAAATGCTAGGCTTAAGCCCTTGTCATTAGGTCCCTTTCCCACCAGCCTCCCTCCGCATAGTCACTCTCAGTCCCTTCCCGTGTCTTTCTCTTGTGTGGATAGTGTTCGGAGTTCTCAATTTCAGTTTAAATTTAATATATTGACTGCTAATTTTTGTGAAATGAAGTTGTTTCCTATTTTGTTATAACTAATCCTTGTCTAATCTTGTTTTTCTCACCATGTTTGTGTTACCCCTGGCTATGATCTTACTTGGCAAACTTACTTGTTATGCTACTTTACTGCACTTCTTTTTTATGATGCCAAAAGGGGGAATCTTCTATTTGGGCTGCTAAAGTTTGGGAAGGCAGGTTGACAGGGGGAATCACAGGTGGTTGCTTAAGAGAGAAAGAGTCAGTAGACAGGGGGAATGAAAATGAAGGCATGCATTCGTGTGAAGTTTGTCATCATCATAAAGGGGGAAAATGTTATTCGCAGTTTTGATGATTTGACAAACCACGGGACCTTATAAAGGGACCTAATCCCTATGTCAATGTACACACAAATGACAGGCTATAAAAAGTACAATTGATTGGTGCACAGTCTACAACTGTGGAAGAAACTTCGACCAATGGCATGGCCTTGAAGGTTGCGTCTATTCTTCATAAAAAGATTATGTCCAATAGACACAACCTTAGTTTTTACAACTTGAAAACTCTCAAGAACTCTTGTAAAGGCTAACACTCAAGAAGTATCATCCTCAAGAGCAACAGGAAACTGATAGAGCTGGAAGCTGTCTAGTTGTCTTAGGATCATATCTTCTGTACTTACATTGTAAATATGTTCCTAATATATAAAGGATTAATATCTTGTGTTCGTTTGTAAAAGTCTTAACTGATTTAGTGGGCAACACTGTTTGCTGCTTAGTCAAATTCTAAATCATCTATGATTAGTTGATTTAGTGGGCAGTATGGTAAGTGCTTAGTTGAATTCTAAGTTGTCTAGTGATGATAGCTTAGTGGGAAGTGTGGTATCTGCTTAGGCTCAGTAAGTAATAGAGTTATTACTTAGTTGTGAGATTAATAACTTCTTCTCATGTTGGTTGTAACAATGTTTCACTTTTGCTTGAAAATATTAGTGGAAACAGTTGAAAATCTTGTGAGACAGGTCGTGGTTTTACTCCCTTGAGTAAGGAGGTTTCCATGTAAACTGTTAGCGTTGTGTTCTCTTTATTGTTTACTCTTCATTATTGTTCCTGCTGACTCAAGGGACCTGGTCCATTGACTGATAGTGGACGCACGTATTCTATCAGATGCTTCTTTGTCAATCTTCAAAATCATTCTTGACTCAATAGAGGGATTGTTCATGGTGAATTTCTAGTTCCACATGTTACCTTAAAAGAGAGGATACATGTTAGTTTAGATTTCTACTGAGCCAAGGGAGGTTTATTTGTTCATATGATTGGCAGTAAGGAGGTATTCTAAGCACACGGGTAAATGCAGATAACTATGTTACTAGTGCTTAATATGTAAATGTTGACAAGAGTTAGAGCACTGCCTGTCACAAGTTAGTTGTGCTACTGTCTTATGGTGGATGGCACTGAACCTCTTTGGTATACTATAGTTGATTCCTGCTACATTTAAGGACGTAATGCATGATTAAACTTTCATAAAAAAGAGAAGAAGATACACAGGGATGTTGTTCCTTTGACCCATGGGTGCTTTGGTCATTGAGGAATAGGATAGGACTTTTTTGTTTAAGTGAATTATTGATGAGGTCACCTTCAGGTAAGATGAATGGAAATCACTCTTCATTTTTCTCTAGGTTACAGTACTTGTTAGCTTGAAGTCTTTTAACGAAATTCGCTTGAACAACACTTTTAATCAGGCATTTCTATTAAAAAAACATGTAGCTAAACTATTACCCCTTATCATATGATATTTTGTAGACTCAAAGAGCTGCATTTGCAGATTCTGGATTTGAAAGAATCTGGCCTTCTGGTCGATAACTGGATGCTGAAAAATTGACTCATTTTTCTGGCAAGGAGGCTATTGGTGATTTAAAGACAACATCACCAAGGTTGGTTTTTTTTAATAGTATCTAACTAGGAACCAAGTTTGATAGTATCTAGTCTTTTTAGGTTGGATGTTCTCAAGACAAGGAAAAGAAGTGTTGTTGATTCAATGGATGGATTAGCAATGAGATGTATGTATTTTGCCCACGGTTGGTGCATCAAAGGAAACTTCTGTATATTTCTTCACACAAAGCAGCATGTCACTAGCCATGAGACAAGAAAAGTTCCACACGACAAAGGTAACCTTCAACTACATAGTTGTTAGCGTATTGGGATGACGTGCCTTATGCCTTCCTTGTTCTCTATAGGTTTGGAACAGAAGTAACTATTGGATGGTTCTTCTCATTCAGGAGAAAATCTAAGATTTAGAGGCGGTGAGGATAGCCTCAATCCGAATTCCTAATTGGGATACACCTCTAAGTCTCCAACATTTCCTTCTTCCATAACCGGATATTCTTGGAATAATGATCTATCACAGGACACGCGATACTTATATGATTACACAACTACTGATGATTGGGAGCCATTTGTTCCTTTTAAACCATCATTCTTGCTTAGTCAAATGATCGGATATCCTAAAGTATTTTGTATGATGGTATTCTTAATAGTGTTGATCAAAGTAATGTAGGAGATGGATCTTTCTCTGTATTAGCCAAGCATATAAAGACAAATGTTGATCTAGCATCAACAGGAACCAATAAAGTTCAAATGTCTGGTCATAGTGATATATTGCTTGAGAAATATTTGCCTAGTGATGATACAGCAGTTTATCATCAAGAAAACATGAATACCTCTCAGAATTTAGAATTTGAGAGGTTCTCATCTGGAAATGAAATTGATATTGACAACAAATGTGTGAACACAGAGTCAACCGTTTTGAAGAATTTTCATGTTGCTCTTGTGGAATTTGTTAAAGAACTATTAAGGCCAACTTGGAATGAAGGACTTATAAGTAAGGATGCTTACAAGAAGGTAGTAAACAAGACTGTTGATAAAGTTAAAAACTCTTTGCATCCAAATCAGATTCCTAATACGGCTGAATCAGCCGAAGAGTATATTGATTTATCTCTCCCAAATCTTACTAACATCGTTGAGGTGAGGCATAAGAAGCCTATTTGTCCGGGTGAATTCTGTTTGTCCCTGATTTAACAAGTAATTTTTGTTTCCAAGTGTACGTGGAAAAATATGGAAATATTAAATGAGGTTTGTGCAAAATAAGGTATATGTGGAAAAATCTCGAAACTATTATATTAGCTATGGAAATCATATTACCAACAAAGCACATATTTGTGCTATTACTAGGGGTTAGAATGAAGACTTGTAAACCATTTACTTTGTGTGATATCTTTATGCGTTGAAAGAACTTTTATATTGTGTTTACTGAGTTATAACTTCAACTGAAGTCAGCTATCGTATGTAACTTCTCATTGGTCTTATAGAAAAGACACTTCTTAAATATATTTTGGCTATTCAGGTTGTTAGAATGTTAAGTGGTTGTGTTAGATATATAGAGCAAAATTGATGTGTAGGTTGGAAAGTTTACCAGCATGATAATTGTCCCCCCACCTCTTTTTCAAATAAGAGATAATTAGTCCTTATCTCTTCTCAAACAAATTTTTGGATCGAGTGTGGTTGGGTCGGTCCACACGGGCGAACCACGACCCAAAACTTGTATATCTCACTACGCACATGGTGAACAAGATCCAAGCCAATACGACATCAACTAGACAAACAATTCATACAACAAATAGTTTGTGCGACATGTGAGCATCAAGAACTTAACTTTAAGGTTTTACAAGCCCCACATAGGAATCCAATCACATGTGAAAAGAATTCACTACTTATATGAGAATACTATTACTCACAATTCCCATACTTCATTTACTACTTCAATATTTACTTATTCGATCCCTCATCCTTTTAAAGAGGTGAACTCGAGTGCATGCTTAACTTTAAATACACACAATTACACTCACGTGTAATAGTCGACTTATGTATACAACTAAAATTATTCATTTTAATCATCTTCTATCTGTTCCAAATTAACTGCTTTCCTAGACATGCACTTCATTGCCAAATAACTCATGGCTCTTAGTAACATACTAATGTAGCAACATTGATAGAAACTTCAAGAAACAGTTAGAGGTCAAAGGGTATTCCAATGAAAAGTTAATTCAACTTTGCGGGGTCACATACAATATGAAAAGCAGGGAACCATTCTTTCATTAACCCTTTGACGTTTGACACAAGTGGTATGAAACACGTGCTACGATGTTCTCACCTTATACTGGTGCATGTGTCTCATTCTTTCGATTATCCAACATACCTTGGTAGAAACACCTCTAGATGTTTAACCCCAGTTTCTCTCTTTAATGATCCTTAAACACATTTTCTTAGAGAGTCTCTGGTATAGTTTATAAAACAAATCATAACATGGTAGTGAAAATCATCACTTGACATTCTCTGGCTTAAGAGGCGATTGCTCGTGTGAGAAAGTGCCAATCTCAAGACTTTTCCAACACTCTTTATTTCTAAATCATTATCACATGCATATGAGATATGAATATAAATTTAATAGTCTTATATTGATGAAAAATTACAACAACCAAGCTGTTTCACAATACATAAATATTATCATATCCCACACAAACCTAGACCCTTAACTTGTTTCTCAAACAAGTCTCCAGTTATCGCCTTTGTAAAAGGATCGGCTATAATTTCACGAGTAGGAAGGTATTGTAAATTTACCTCTCCACTTACTTCTATGTCTCTCACAAAGTTAAACTTGATGTCAATATGTTTGGTCATGCTATGATACTTCGGATCCTGCATGTATGTGATAGTCGCTTGACTGTCACAATATAAAATCATCGGACCCTTAGAATTGTAAAGACCCGCAAAATGAATAGGTTAAACTAGAGCCTAACTAGTGCGTCTTGGAGTTGTTGTGGGGTTTCATGTTGTTGTATGTTGTCCCTAGTTTTCAATCTATACATGGGTTCGATTTTAAATGATTTCCTAAGGCTTTATTGCATTGATGTATGAATGAATTGTATATTTAAAGACGAATTAAGATGATTTCATCTTAGGACCCATGTTTTCCCCTAATTTCCTAAATTATGATTTATGATTGGGAGTTGATTGATTGTGTAGTATGTTAAATTGTTTATGTCTACATTGAATTATGTGATTGAATCATGTTAATTTCATATTATATTGTAGTATCTTGGATTCAGGGATGAATGTTGGTTCTTAGCCTTGAAGGGCAAGTTATGATCAAATTACATATTGAAGAAGAATTGTGCTTGATCTATTGATCCCCTTGAAAGGTGGAGGTGTTTACTTACTATGTATATTATGGTATTGAATTGATGGATATCTTCCTTGTACCTCTATATATAAAGGATCTATGTGTGATCATGATGTAAAATATATGTGTGTGATTTTAATAAGTGTATAATGAACATATTTAGAATGTAAGTGTGTTATGATTGAATGTTATTTCTCAATTAACACTTATGGATGATGAAATTATATGTGAAAGGTTATTCTCACATACTCACACACACTCATAAATGAATAATGACTGAAGTTCTTTGAATATGTTAATGATGAAGTACTTATTGAAAGGTTATTCTCAATTGTACTCTAATGAATGATAACGACATGTTGTGAAAGGACTTTCTCACAATATGGGATTCTTAGGTGAAAGGCTATTCTCATCTTTGAATCTATGAGCTTTCCAATGAATGAATGTTGGGATGGGGTGGATGCTCATCCGGGAGTTGAGGCGAAGTATCTAGTAGCAATCCCCATCCCATTTTAATGAATGTTGGGTTTGAGATGGATACTCATCCATGAGTTGAGGCAGGGTATATAGTAACAATCTCTTATCCCATAATGAACTAAAGTAATGAATGTTAAGTACTCCGTGGGGAATAATGCTAAGCATTGAGTGGATATGAATTGAGGTGGATGCTCATCCGTGAGTTTAGGCGGGGTATCTAGTAGCAACTACTTGAGATGGATGCTCATCCGTGAGTTGAGGTGGGGTAACTAGTAGTAATCTCCCTATCCCATAACTATGTTCCCACATAGGTCTAGCTAGTGGATCCACCTAAGCTATAAATCAATGGTCCTACCTTAGGCAAGTAGGAATCCCTTATCCGGTGAGGGTAACACCGAGATTCCATGAGTTGCTCACATGGTCTATGTCGGTTAAGGCTTACCCCCACAAAGAATGTTAATGAACTATGGATTCTTAAGAATGTACTACTTAGTGTGGGTGGTGGTATGGGACTCCATCTATGCATTGCACAAGTTGTCTTTGAGAGAGGTTGTGGTGTGTTCCTTTATAATGTGAAGTGTAATAAATGTGCTCTTATGATGATGATAATGAGAATGTTGACTTAATGTCTAATGAATGAAAGTGCTTTTATTGAAATGAAGCTAATGCAGAATGTTGACTTCTATGCTTAAATGAGATGATGCATGATATACTTGGATTATATTATGAGTTACTTCCTTGTCATGACTTAATGAATATGAATGTGTGTCGTCTATGGTGGTTTCAAAGAGTACTTAGTGGGAGTAGTAGTATGGGATGCTACTTATACATTAAACAAGTATGACTTAGAGTTGCCCTAGGTGATGGTCTTTTTGTGTTGATATGACTTATGTAATTTTTATGTCTCTTATGTATAAGTATTGTGTAAGGATGGAAAGATTGAATGGTGAGTTCACTTTTGGTGACCTTAAGGTGGTACTTTGGTGTGGATGGTGGTATGAGATGCTATCCATACATTGCACAAAGTATAGCTTGAGGGTTACTTGAGGTGAAGGCTTAATGTGAACGTAATGGTTTATATGTGATTATTTTCTAATGTGGTTAAAGGACTTGTATGTTGATTATGTCTTGTATTATGCCTCTTATGCTTATGTTCATGAACTTTTGCCAAAATGGCATATATCATGACTTTCAAATAAAATGTCCGTTTTAAGCTATTGTTTTGCATGGCTATCATACTTAGTACTTAATTATGCTAACCCATTCTTCTTCTATGTTTACTACAAGTGTAGGTTCCGGCATTTGAGTGGTTTTCTCTAGTGAAGCTTGGAATTGAGTTCCCCAAAACTGTTGGTATGTCCTCATAGATCGAGGACAAGTAGTTGATGTTTCCTTGTTTTCATGTAATAGACTTATTGTTAAGATTTCGATTGTAAAGGGGCTGACCCTATTTGTTCAAGTATGTTGTTATAGGGCCATGTGAGACGATAGACTTCTGCTTGCTTTTAAATGAATGTTTTTCGATTGTTGGATTTATAAAAGAAAAGTTTTAAATTCCGCACTATTTCTAAGTATCTTATGTTTTGAATGCTATGAGGCTTGTATAAGACCCCTTCGGGGTCGAGTACGCCATGTCGCTTCCGGGGTGTAGACTCGGGTCGTGAAAAATATGGTATTAGAGCACAAGGATTTCGAAATGGTCTTAGGATTGATGTCTCACAAGCCACGTCTAGTAGAGTCTTGTTCATCGGTGTGAGTCGCGATACATCTATGAGCTAGAGGCTATAGGACGTTCAGAAGTTACACTTCTTTCATATTCTTGAAGTCGTGCCTTAGAGTTTAGCTATTTAAGTGTCCTTTTCCTAATCCTTCTCTTGTGTTTATAGGATATGAATATGAGAAGGACGCCCGCAGGAAGAGTGGAAGAGGAGAATGTGAATGAGGGAGTTCCTCCTCGAGATCCCTAAGGTCCTCAAGGTGGCGAAGTTCCTCAAGGCAATCAAGTTTCGGTGGATACTACACCCTTGACTAATGAAGAGATTAGGTTGGCTTTTCTAACCCTAGCCCAAGACATGACGGCTCAAGTTAATAAAGATGTAGGGCCTAGGGTGAATGCTATTGAGAGTACTATGGCTTCTAAGTTGAGGAACTTTGTGAGGATGAATCCTCCGATTTTCCTAGGTTCTAGGGTGGGAAGGGATCCCCAAGAATTTTTGGATGAGGTATATAAGATAGTCAATGCTATAGGGGTGACTTCTAGAGAAAAAGTCGAACTTGTCTCGTGCTAATTGAAAGATGTTGCTCGAGTTTGGGTCACTCAATGGAAAAGCAATAGGCCTATAGAAGCGGGCCCTATAGAATGGAAGGAGTTTAAGAAAGCTTTCCTTAGTAAGTACTTTCCCCGTGAGAAGAGGGAGGTTAAGGTGGAGGAGTTTATAAACCTTACAAAAGGTAGTATGAGTATGAAGGAGTATTCCTTGAAGTTTACCCTATTGTCTAAGTATGCTCCATCTTTGGTGTCCAACCCTAGACATGAGATGAGTAGGTTTTTGACCTGTGTATCCGACATAGTTAAGTAAGAGTGTCGTACGACGATGCTTTATGATGATATGAACATTTCTAGACTCATTATGTATGCTCAATCTATTGAGGAGTCCAAACTTGAGAGGAAGAGTAGAGAGATGAAGAGGTCTAGGTCCGATGAACGAAGTCAACCAAGGTCCAAAATGAGGTTTTACAACCAAGATTCTCCTATGGTAAACAATGATAGGGTGTCTAACCCTAAATCTTAAGGAGGGAATGGAAGTGGTTCTTCTTTTGAGAGACCTATATGTGCCAAGTGTGGGAAGCAACATTTGGGTAAGTGCCTTGCCGGCATGAATGGGTGCTTTGGGTGTGGAAATAAGGGTCATAAGATGAGAGATTGCCCAACACTCTCGGCAAAAGGGAGAGAGAGACCAAAAAAGCTTCTCTTGATGGCCCGGATCCTAATACTCCAAAGAGAAACCGTTTCTATGTGCTTTAAGCTAATAAGGACAAAGGAGCTAATCCGGATGAAGGTACTGGTAAGTGATAGTTCCTTTTGGTTGTGAATGTTGTATTGAGGTTCCTATGTTGTCTTTCATGTTAGCCATAGTTGGGTTTTCTCCTAACTGGGGGATAGTATGGTGAGTAGTAAGGTTGTTGAGAGTTTTGATATCCTTATCTCTTTCCTTTTATTCCTATTCAAGCTTGAGACCAAGAGTTCCTTGTAGCTTGTTTCATGTTTTGGAGTCATGTGTGATATTGTGTTTCCATGGTCTCCTTATGTTATGCATGTTCTAGTTGAATTCTTGTTTACGTGAGAAATTGAGTTTATATGAATTATGTTCCTCATGTTAATGTGCGTTTAGTATGAGTTGTCTATATGCTTCATGAGGTTGAATTGTTGAACATGCCTAATGTACTTTTATGAAGAAATTGCTTAATGATATTGAAGTTATGATGCATAATGAGTTGGTAGATGTAGTTCCTACTTTCTTGCATTGCATTGAGCTTATTGATGTCGAGTTGATGTTTCCTCCTTGTTTTGTGCATTTGTATATGATATTGCATACATAATGGGCTGCTAGTCTTGAGTCATTTACCCTTTCATGTATTTAAAGTGTCATTCGAGGACGAATGTTTCTAAGTGGGGGATAATGTAACGACCCGTAAAACGAATAACCTACACTAGAGCCTAATTAGTGTGTCTTGGACTTGTTGTAGGGTTTCATATTGTTGAATGTTGTCCTGAGCTATGGTCGAGGGGTTTAGAGGTTGAACGTAAAGGTACAACTCCCCAAGGACCACCCTAGGGGTCCTTGAGGAGAACCCTAAGCCTAACTGCCAAGACCCCAAGGAAAACCAAAACTGCCTAAGACCACATGACCTACGAAGTGGGGACCACGCCCCGTAGATCAAGCCACGACTCGTGGACTTGATCCCTACGTCAAGGGAAACTTTGTCAAGCCATAGCCCCAAACCATGCTTGACCAGGACGGTGGCGTGGTCCATACCACAGTCTGTGGTTTGGTGAGCGTGGTTTGCACCTGTGTTGCTGTCAAATATCTCGGCCTAGTAGAGGGTTAATTCACCCTAAGTCTTGTTTGGTTGGGGGACGGTTTTAATTAGTTATTTATGGTATTTTAAAGGTTTTTAAAGTATTAAAACACATTTAGACCTCATTATTTTCAAAACCCCAAATCAAAACCTCCCCTCCCCTCCAAAAGTTCTCTCTCTAAAAACCTCCATTGGGGGTGAAGACTTCAAGCTTCCAAGGTCAAATCTTCAAGGTTGTCAAAGGACATTCATGGATTTCTTCCATTAAAGGTATGGTGGTCTTCATCCTTGACGTAGTTTCTTTCAAGGAGCCAATTTCAAAGTTGATTTCAAGTTTTCAAAATTTACCCAAAAACCCTAGTTTTCAATCTATACGTGGGTTCGATTCTAAATAATTTCAAAAGGATTAATAGCTTTTATATATGAATGAATTGTGGATTTAAAGACGAATTAAGATGATTTCTTCTTAGAACCCATGTTTTACCCCAATTTCCTAAATTGTGATTTGTAATTGGGAGTTGATTAATTGTGTAGTATGTTGAATTGTTGATGTTTACTTTGAATTATGTGATTAAATAATGTTAATTTCCTATTCTATTGTAGTATCTTGGATTTAGGGATTGATGTTGGTTATTAGCCTTGAAGGGCAAGTTATGATCAAATTACATATTGAAGTAGAATTGTGCTTGATCTATTAATCCTCTTGAAAGGTGGAGGTGTTTACTTACTATGTATATTGTGGTATTGAATTGATGGATATCTTCCTTGTACCTCTATATATGAAGGATCTATGTGTGATCGTGATGTAAAGTATATGTGTGTGATTACAATGAGTGTATAATGATCATGTTTAGAATGTAAGTGTGTAATGAGTGAATGTTATTTCTTAATTAACACTTATGAATGATGAATTTATATATGAAAGGTTATTGTCATATACTCACACACACTCAAGAATGAATAATGAATGAAATTCTATGAATATGTTAATGATGAAGTACTTATTGAAATGCTATTCTCAATTGTACTCTAATGAATGACAACGACATGTTGTGAATGGACTTTCTCACAATATGGAATTCTTAGGTGAAAGGCTATTCTCATCTTTGAATCTATGAGCTTTCCAATGAATGAATGTTGGGATGGGATGGATGCTCATCCGGGAGTTGAGGCGGAGTATCTAGTAACAATCCCCATTCCATTTTAATGAATGTTGGGTTTGAGATGGATACTTATCCATGAGTTGAGGCGGAGTATCTAGTAACAATCTCTTATCCCATAATGAACTAATGTTATGAATGTTAAGTACTATGTGGGAAATAATGTTAAGCACCGAGTGGATATGAATTAGGGTGGATGCTCATCCGTGAGTTGAGGCGGGGTATCTAGTAGCAACTTCTTGAGATGGATGCTCATCCGTGAGTTGAGGCGGGGTTTCTAGTGGCAATCTACCTATCCCATAACTATGTGCCCACATAGTTCTAGCTAGTGGATCCAGCTAAGCTATAAAACAATGGTCCTACCTTAGGCAAGTAGGAATCCCTTATCCGGTAAGGGTGACACCGGGATTCCATGAATTGCTCACATGGTCTATGTCGGTTAAGGCTTACCCCCACAAAGAATGTTAATGAACTATGGCTTCTTAAGAATGTATTATTTAGTGTGGGTGGTTGTATGAGATGACATCTATGCATTGCACAAGTAGGCTTTGAGAGAGGTTGTGGTGTGTTCCTTTATAATGTTAAGTGTAATAAATGTACTCTTATGATGATGATAATGAGAATGTTGGCTTAATTTCTAATGAATGAAAGTGTTTTTAATGAAATGAAGTTAATGAAGAATGTTGACTTATATGCTTGAATGACATGATGCATGCTATACTTGGATTATATTATGAGTTACTTCCTTGTCCTGACTTAATGAATATGAATATGCCTTGTCTATGCTGGCTTCAAGGAATACTTAGTGTGAGTAGTAGTATGGGATGTTACTTATACATTGTACAAGTATGACTTAGAGTTGCCCTAGGTGATGGCTTTTATGTGTTGATATGACTTATGTAATGTTTATGTCTCTTATGTATGAGTATTGTTTAAGGATGGAAAGGTTGAATGGTGAGTTCACTTTTGGTGACCTTAAGGTGGTACTTTGATGTGGATGGTGGTATGGGACGCTATCCATACATTGCACAAAGTATAGCTTGAGGGTTACTTGAGGTGAAGGCTTAATGTGAAGGTAATGGTTTATATGTGATTATGTTCTAATGTGGTTAAAAGACTTGTATTTTGATTATGTCTTGTATTATGACTCTTATGCTTATGTTCATAAACTTTTGCCAAAATTGCATATATCATGACTTTCAAATAAAAATGTCCGTTTTTAAGCATGTTTTTGCATGGCTATCATACTTAGTACTTAATTATGCTAACCCATTCTTCTTCATGTTTACTACAAGTGTAGGTTCCGGCATTTGAGTGGTTTTCTCTAGTGAAGCTTGGAATTGAGTTCCCCAAGACTGTTGGTATGTCCTCATAGATCGAGGACAAGTAGTTGATGTTTCCTTTCTTTTCATGTAATAGACTATTGTTAAGATTTCGATTGTAAAGGGGCGTGACCCTATTTTTGTTTCAAGTATGTTGTTTATAGGGCCATGTGAGACGATAGACTTCCGCTTGCTTTTAAATTAATGTTTTTCGATTGTTGGATTTATAAAAGAAAAGTTTTAAATTCCGCACTATTTCTAAGTATCTTATGTTTTGAATGCTATGAGGCTTGTATAAGACCCCTTCGTGGACGAGTACGCCGTGTCGCTTCCGGGATGTAGACTCGGGTCGTGACAAGAATTCTTTGTAATATTCCAATTCTTATAGAATCTCTTTAACCACGAATCAGATTCCATTGTTAAAAGAGTTGTGCAAGTTTGTTTCTTTATTTTCCATTAAATAGCACCACCATTAAGTAAGAAAGCACGACCGGTGGTTGATTTTATATCACACCGGTCACTAGCCCAATCAACATTTGTATAACCTCTTATGAATAAATGAAATCCACTATAACAGAGTGAATGATTTGCATTTTCTTTCAAGTATCAGAATATTCTCTTTACTATTTTCCAATGATCTCTTCCAGGATTGGATTGGTACCTGCTAACCAGACTACGGCATAACAAATGTATTGCGAGTATACATCATAACATACATCAAACTCTCTGCAACACTAGAATATGGAACTCAGGACATGTCTTCCTTTTCTTTTTCAATCTTTGGACACATTTCAAGGCTTAAAGTTTACCCCTTGCTACAGGAATATCCATGGATTTGTAAATATTCATTCGAAAATTTTCCAATATTTCTTTATATATCTTTATTGAGTTAAACTCATAAATTTCTTGGAACTATCTTTTTGGATCCTAACACCCAATATATAATCAACTTCAACCATATCTTTCATATCAAATGTTTTTGAAAGTCATGACTTGACAGTTTTCACATACTCCAAATTATTTCCAACTTGTAAAATATTATTACGTAAAGAGAAAAGATTACAAATTTTTCATTGGACTTTTTCACATAGATGCAATGGTGTTCATTGATCATGATTAAATCAAATGAAATCCCCTCCTTATGAAATCTCAGGTACCAGTGCCTTGAAGATTGCTTTAGGCCATAAATTGATCTTTTCAATTTACAAACTTTCTTTTTTTGTTCTTTAACAACGAAACCTACTCGTTGTTATATGTAAATCTCCTCAGAAAAGTGGTCTTCCCGTCCATTTAGTCTAATCCTAGATCTAAACGCGCAACTGTAGATAAAAGTAATCGAATGTAGGTAAACTTCTCAACTGGTGAAAAAGTTTCCTCATAGTCTACTCCACATTCATGAGTAAAACCTTTTGCCACCAATCATGCTTTGAGTCTTTCTGTCACGCCCCGAGGCTACCCACTGGACGTAAACACGGGACCTAGGATCATGAGTGACCCAAAGTTAACCCTGAGCTGACATATCATAAGCATACTAAAAGATTACTGAATAAATATACTATGCGGAAGCTTAAACAGTGATAACTAAAAGTGCGTAATACCCAATACTGATCTGAATATAAAACTGAAAAATGAGTTTAACGATAACTGAAAGATAAAACTCACACTAAAACTGAATCTAAACTATGTCTGAATAAAAGCCTCTACTAACTAGAGATACTGAGACATGTCCCCAACTAACTCTAGCGAAAACTAATACTAAAGACCTAAAATGGATAGATAACATGTCACTCATCCTCGAACAATGAGGACTCACCACTAATGTTGTTGAACTAGAGATCGGGAACCGATCTATGCGTGATCTGAATGCTGAGGACCTAAACCTACATCACGGGAAGATGTAGCGCAGAGTATGCGTCAGTACTTGAAAGGTACTGAGCATGCAGGATAGAATAAAACTGAAAAAAACATATAAAATATATAACTGAACAAAGCGATAAAGCAATGATATAATCTGAACATGTTAAATAGGCTAAACATGTTGAATATGAACTAACTGAATGTCACTACAAGAAAATGCATTTAAAGCTACAACACACATTGTAGCTAAATATGAAATTTTTCGTAGCTAAACGCTTTAGCCATAAATATTTTTTCGTAGCATTCGTGGCAAAATCTGGGTGGCTAAAAGTTAGCTACAGACTTTACATGGTCTGTGGCTAAGGACTAATACTTATAGCTACTAAAAAAATTGAGTTGTAGCTATGATAGTACAAAATTCTTGATACAAAATATATACTTGTAGCAAAATATTTTTACTCTTTTGCCACAACAAATTAAATTCATTGCAAGTTTTATATTGTAGACACAGTATATTCTATTGTAGCAAATGACTTGATTTATTTGCTATGAAAATTTAAAATTTGTGGCTATTTTATATTTTAAATCTTGTGGCAATGATACTTGTAGTTAGCTACAAATTTAAAAAATTATATCTATAAAATTAAAGCATTTGCCACAAATATTTTTCACAAAGCTAAGATTTGAAACTTTTTGCCATGACATACATAAATTATAGCTAATATTTTTAAATTTTTGTCTATGAAAGGTGAAAATGAATCGCCTTATTTTTTTATAATTACATATAGATTTAGTCATAATTACAAAAATGCATTGCTACAAATTGAAGAATAGTGACATAAACATTATTAATCACAAGAATTTTTATAATGTAGCTAAAAAATAAATTTCAACAATTTTGTTACTATAAATTTGAAAGGATTTTCCACAATCTTTGTTAATAAAAAAAGATACATAATGTAACCATGAATACATTTTTGAGATTCTAAAATAATTCTCAACTTAGATATAGTTGCATTCTAAAATTTTGAGAACAGTCATAATATACAATTCTTGCAAGACATCATCTTGTTTGAGTCCAAAGAAACATAGTCTTCACCTATATTTCCTTCCACAATCTTCAATTGCACCTTAGCTTGATCAACATCGGTTCCAATTTGTCATTTATATGCCCTTATTCCATAAATATGCCTATCAATAATGATAAATATTTTAGCACCAAGAATGTAATGATTTAAAATTTCAAGGAAAAAATATAATTGTCTATGATCATTTTTTTTACAAAAATGTTTAGCAAATAAAAAAATACAAAGAAAACAAAGGAGTAAGCAAACCTGTAACTTTTAAAACTTCTTAAAACCTGTAGATATAGATCTCAAATTTTAGTATAAATTATAAAATTCATACCTAATCAGAAAATTTCCTTTACATTAATAAACATATACAATCCATTGTAATACCCATCGACTCAAGCTAGGACAATAATCTCTTGCAAAAATATAGAATATAATTGTGTATGATAAATTATTTGTGGTTCAATCTTTTCTTGAACCTATACATAATAGAAAATTTAGTGCATACGACTGAGTAAACAAAAACTTCATATTGTGAAAACTTATCTCATCTGGCTGGAGAATGCTATGTAAAACCTACAAAAAAAAATAACAAAACATTAGAAACAAAAAAATCAAACAAAGAGGGGAGGGGAGGACAAGAAGGATATGGGAAGAGTGGAAAGGATATCTAGGTTTTTATTAAATGAGTTTTAAAATTTTGGGGGGAACTTTTGAACTTTTGCAATTTTTAATTTTTTTGGGGTAAGAGTTTTTGGATCTAAATGGGGAAGGGGGGAGACGGTTGAAGGTTATTTTTGGTGAAGATTAATCCTTTGCTTTTATAGTTATTATTTTTACTTATTTTAAAATTTAACAAATACAATATTATTTTATATATAACAAATACAACAATTGTTATAATAAAATTAACAATTGTTATCGATAATAACAAAGAAAATCATCTCATGAAAATAAAAATAATTAATAATATTAACAGTAATAAAACAAATATATACTTTACGTTAAGTTAATGGAAAAGGTCAATTATTTATATATATATATT
>NW_006239114.1:77578-109255 GCF_000226075.1 Solanum tuberosum | reverse complement strand
TATATGAATTTAAAATGATATATGCATTAGAATGTCAAGTTAAACATAGAATATTTTAAAATACAATATAACTATCAATATCAGGAAATATATTTAATTTATTTATATAAAATTAGAGAAACAAAACAATATTGTGAATACAAGTGTCAATTAACGTACAATTCAAGTTTGAAAATTTATTTTTAATGAAGAATTTTCAAGAGAAATAAGAAACTCAATTCAATTTTTTTTGTATCAATCATTTGAATTCAAATTCAAGTTAAATTGTTCAACTTTAGTGAAACTATACTTCCCCATTGTTGGTTATTTCAATCTCAATTTAAATAGAGATGTGAATTTTGGATTGTAGTTTTGTAGTTTTAATTTAAAATCAAAAATTATATGGATTATGAAGTTAAGATGAAGCACCTCAAGGCTTACGTTTCACCTCGTATCGGATAAAAACGTATCACCACAATTGTACTCACATAGTTGTATCATTTTTTCATGACAATTTTTTAACTATTAAGTTAATTATTGCAACAATTTTTTGCTACTTGAAACATAATATTTATTAAGTTATTATATTTTATTTGAAATTACTTCCTATGTATAAAAGATTACTATTGCTTCAACAAGTTTCAACATAATCGTGAAAAAAAACTTATAAATTTAAAATATAAAAATTGTATTATAGCAAAAAATCTATGATTATATATTTTTAATATGCCACAACTTTTATAACTTGAGAAAAAACATTTAGCTACAAAAAAATTTCCAATTAAGTTATTGTGGCTGAAAGGTTATTATTACTATGATAAATTCAAACTTGTGGCAAAAATTAATTATCAGCTATGAATTTTTATTATAGAAGAAAATCTATGTCTATTTCATTTAATTATTGCCACAATATTTTATAACTTAAAGATAAATTATTTATTTAGCTACTAATATTTCTTCAAATAATTTATTGTGGCTAATAGGTTATTATTACTACGGTAAATTAAAATTCATGGCAAAAAAATAGTAGCTACGAAATTTTACTACAGCAAAAATTCTATGGCTATATCATATAACTATTGCCACATCTTTTTATAACTTGAAGCAAAATTATTTACTTAGCCACAATATTTTGTTTCAAATAACTTATTATGGCTAAAGAGTTGCTATTGCTACAATTATTTTTATTGGGTCGCAAAAAAGTTATAATTAGCTACAGAATTTTATTGTAGCAATAAAATTGTAGCTATTTAGATCATTATTGCCATGATTGTTACCAATTATAGCAAATACAAGGATTTTGCTTTGTAAACTTTATATTCGTGGCTAAGAAATTTGACGAATTTTTATATAGCCACGAAATTTGAATTTTTATGGCTTTTACTAGGTAATAGCTATGATTTTTGAATTCATAGCTTAGTTTTCGTAGCAATAAGTATATTTTCTTGTAGTGTGTAGTGACCAAGTTTATAACATTCTGAGACTGAATACTAAACTATAATAGATAACCTGGTCACTAAGCTAGAACCTGTCTATGGGAGCTACTAATAACCGACATAAAACCACATGAGGTAAATGTGGAGTCCGATGTATTCGCCCCATCGAGAGGACCCAATATACCTCGCCAGCGTATAGAGGCATGACTGGCGTGTTCACTAAGTAAAATTCCCACAGAGGTGACTTACCTACGGGGCACGTAGTTCTGGGACTCTGAGGGTGACTAACCCTTAGTCCACTCGGTATTAAGCCTACTCCCAACTGATTATGTAATTAAGACATTATGACTGAATATCTGTAATATTAAATAGCTCAAAATATTGACATGCTAACTGGAAATTCAACATTAATATACTGATAATGAAACATTCTTAACTGGGGCATTTATAACAGAATAAACTGACCTAGCAAGTGTAATTGATGAACTTAACGAATCTACACAACTAGGGTTCTGAGTTTCATGAAAGAAGCTAAGCAACAATTCCTCAAAAACATGATAATCTAATTTGGATTAGTCTACCAACTGAATCACAACAATATTCTGAATTTCTAGAATCAAAAGTCTAAACATGATGTAGAGAATCAAAAGTCTGACTGAGTTCTATGGACCTAATGGGTGCAAGGAACCCATTAGTGAAATACCACATACCTGGTGATGAACTCCACAGAGAAATCTTTTGATTTCGGGCTGAAACTGAGGAAAACCTATTGCGTTCTTGGAGAGAGGTTTGGTTAACTCTTTCTCCTTCTTTTAGTTCAACTTGATGAATTTTTAGAGAATGAATTGACTAAGGTAAGTTCTAATTAAGTTACTAGGCTAAAACTGAACAAAACTACGTAGTTTAGGGGTCGAACGCATAGGGAAAAGACCAAATGACTCATGACTTAAAAGTTTTCGTGGCCACAGACAGAACTGACCAACGGTCCATCCTGGTTAACCAACGATGGGGTTCTGGGAGTTGAAATCTAGGGTCCGACCTGTGGCCCTGGACCACGGACCGTGGTCTGACCTACGGTCGTAGGTCCTGGTGTGGGTCTATCCTTAGCCAAATTTTCTAGGCTTTCTGGGGACAGGCTGCAGGTGGCCATTGATGAGTCCACAAATTGGACTCATTTAGGGCTTTATTTTAATGGAAAGAGTGTCCTTGAATGCTTGTTTTTATCTCAATACCTGATTAAAATGTTGAAGTTTCAGGTATTTGAAGTTTTAGTGGAAGCATGGACACTTAGGCGCAAATCGAAGCAAATAGGGCTGAAAAGAACAAGAAATGGAATCCTGCGGATCACCGAGTTTAACTTGGTGAGTTGCCGAAACGATATGAACCGCCCTTCGTTCCAGTACGCGAAGCCTTGTAGGAAGTGGATCAAAAGGCAAGGAAAGGAGCAGTCGGCGAGTCATTGATCAGTTCCGCGAAGCAATACTATACCGCCCAATGATCCAGAATGCGAGGATGCTAAATGCAAGATACTGAAGGCGATGAGCTGACCTAGAGGCGGATCGCCGAGTTCATCGGCGATCTCGACTAATGTCGCCGAACAATCCTCCGCAGCACAATCTATGAAAACTATAAATACTACTTAGAAGTGTAGTCTTAAGGGATCTTTTTTTAGGGATTTTGGAGAATTTTTGGAGTGGAACAATTATTATTATTATTTTCACTTAAGAACATACTTTAGTGGATATTTTCTCTCAAGTTTGGAGAGGGTTTTGTGGAGACTTGAAGAAAGGAGTTCTTCTTCCCTAAGTTTGGAAGTGGGTCTTTTCTATTCATTTTCCTTTACTTAATTTAATGTTTAATTTCTTATACCCAGTTGATTTCATTATCATGTTAGGTATAATTTCTTATTTCTTGATGTGTGCTTAAAAACCCCATTCTTGGGGTGTGATTGAGCAAATATGGGTTGATATTCTTGTTGGGTCTTGCTTGCTGATAGGTTAGATGTATTTTAATGGTGATTTCACCTACTGGTTGTGGTTTAATATAAAGGGTTTGTAGTTGCAAATACAAAGCCACCCATGTGTTTTCGGCTTGCCCGAGAGGAAGGTCGCGAAACTAAAACCACTAGAAGGATGGCTTAAGGAGTGGGTCGACATGAGGTTCAGCCCGAGAGGGTGAGCCCTAGTTCCATATCCTAACACTCAGCTCGAGGGTGTGAGTGGGGTAAGGCGTAGGGTGGTCTTCATGCGGCAAATGGGTGTTCGAGAGGAACGCATTTGAAACGGGGTATGTTGCCTGAGAGGGAACTTATTTTCCATTTAAAGCTTAGCCTAGTCACTATTATTTTGCAAATTTCCTATCGAAAGCATGTACCCAACAATTTATCTCAACTTGTATTGCGGTAACATCCCAAGAACCTTTCCCCATACTTGATTTTCTTGTTTATTTTGTTGTTTTAATACTTGTTACAAAACCCCCTTTTGATATTTGACACTTTTGTGTCACCCCCTTTAATTTAAAATGTCTTTTATCGCAAATGTCTTTAACTACGACTAACTTGAATGAAATTCTAATTGGTTATTGATTCTCAAAACCTCTCCCTTGGGACACGACCCCAACCCTTGGTTGGGTTACTATATTATCGACGATCGTAGACACTCATACCGTAGGTCAGTGTCGTTGGTCACAATAAGCATCAGCCATCCACGGACCCCACCTATGGTCCGTGGGTGGTGCCCGTCGGTGGTACCTACAGCTTCTAGAATCTGCATTCTGCTCTGTCTAAGATACGAGGTGTTACACCTTCTATTGACCCATCCGATTTGCGTTTCACTGTGAGAATCCATTTGTTCCCAATAGATCTACATCCCTGAGGAAGGCCAACTAGATCCCAAAACTTCATTGGTTTTCATGGATTCTAATTCTTTTTTCTTCACTTTTAACCATTCATCCTTTTTGGGGCTCGATAAGTCTCTATCACAAAATTAGGTTCATATAATTCTACAGGAGATACCAAGAAAACATAATCTGTAATCTCATAAGATCATTTTGATACACCTTTTTCTTGTACTCTTACGTAATTGAAGTTCAGATTCCTCTATAGGATTTTGGGATTCAAAAATCTCACCTACACCAAGAATTATCTCTTGATCCATTGATTTATCAAATATGTCCGAAGATATTATCTAATCTTCTGAATTTAATATTTCATAAAGAGGCTCACCTTCATCTATTTCACCCTTTTTGGGAAAAACATTTTGTAAAAATCGGACATCTTGTGATACAATTTCAGTAATAGGTCCATCTTCAAATTCTTCAATGAACACATATCCTCTAGAGTATTTAGAGTATCTGATAAAGATACATTTCCTTCCTTTTGACTTATTTACCAAACTAACCAAAATGATCCTTAATATATACAGCACAACCCCAAAGTCGTAGATCATTTAGGTTTGGCTTACGACGAGTCCAAAGCTCAAAGGAGTGGAAAGTACTGATATTGAAGGCACTTTGTTCAATATATAGGCTGCAGTCAATAATGCAGCTCCTAAAAAAGAGATAGACAAATTTGGTTGCGCCATCATTGATCTTGTCATGTCCAATAATCTTTTATTCCTTCTTTCAGCTACACCATTTTGTTGAGGTGTATAAGGAGTAGTTAACTGCTTGATATTACCCTTTTCAATACATAATTCTTCAAATTGTTTTGATAAATATTCATGTCATCTGTCGGTTCTTAAAACTTTTATGCTTTTATCTAATTAATTTTTAACTTCACTCATATATCTTTTAAAGCACTCAAGTTCTTCAACTTTATGAGAAATCAAATAGAAAGAATCAAAGCATGTGAAATCATCATTAAATGTGATGAAATATGTTGCACCAAACCTTTCCTTCACATTCATCATACCACAAATATTGGAATGAATCAGTTGAAGCGGGAACTCAGCTCTTTTATTCTTCCCAAATGGCTTACATGTAATCTTTCTAGCAAGACAATTTTCACAGGTATGCATATCAAATTTGGTGAAAGAGCCTGAATGTCCTTCATTTGTCAATCTATTCATTCAATCTTTCCCTATATGACCTAATTTGGCATGTCAAGTAATAACATCAATATCATTGTTACTTGAATAACATGTCATCATACAACGGTCAACATAATAGTCATAAGTTGAAGGATTACAATCTAAAATGATAAAATGATCATACCAAAGTCCAAAACCATCTAAAATATTCTTACACCATTACGACAAAAGAACAAATCAAAACCATTGTCTAAAAGAACAGACACAACCACTAAGTTTCTTCAAATATCTAGATCATATAGGACATCATGCAACATAAAAGAATGGTCACCGCACAAGTCCACTTTGAAAGTGATAATCCCTTTGGCTTCTAGTCTAGCATTATTTCCTACATAGATCAACCTTGATTTAGATGAAACTCAATGAAATTCCACAAACGGTTCTTGATCTTGACTCACGTGGTCGGTGAATCCCGAGTTTACAATCCATATAGGGTAAGATTCAGTTAATAAAGAAGTGCTAGAAACATATGTAGCACTTAGAGATGTATTCAGAAATGCTACCTTCTTTTGGCTCGGTAAAGTCACAAGTAAAACTCTCCAGCACTTGGCAATTATAGCACTTTATTTTGCTCTTTTCTCTATTCTTGAAAAATATTTCACTTCTTGAAACTTGGCTTCTTCATTTTCTTAGAGGGTCCTTCTCTTGTCCTTTTGTCTTTCCCATTCCTTTTCCAATTCTTATTGCACTTGAAGCTTGAAGACTTTTTGCAACTTGACTCTGCCATGAAGGAATTAGAAGCAACTTTAGTAGCACCAAGTCACTCAACTTCAAATTCAACATGGCGGGAAACATTAGAAAAGATTTTGATACTATCATTATGGTTCAAGTTAAGCTTCAAATGTTCCTAATTATTGGAGAGATCGGAACACTGCCTGAAGTTGTTGATCATCTAGAAGAACATGGCTAACACTTTTGAGTTGAGCTATCATGTTTGACATCACCCTAAGGTGTTGTTTGACATTTTGATCATGACGAGTTTTGTATATATCAAATTTGATAGTCAAGTGTCGGAGGTGGGTTACAAATTTACGATAACGCTCAAACTATACTAAAAAACAATTAAAAGAGTAAGCAGTCACTAGCAATAAAAATACCAACCTAGAGAGTCAGGGTCGAATCCCACAAGGAGTGATAGAGTACATGGAAATTAAGAGTGCAAACAAATTCATTGTAGTAATTAGAACAAGTGGGTGGATGATTCTACCAAATTCATGAAAAGGGTTTTGGTATCAATTATCAAAATTAAATTAAAATCGGGGATTCAAACAAGTAAGAGACGATCTAGGGGTGTGGGGATATGTATCGATGTCAAATAGGGGTACATGTGCTTGCTCAATAATTCTAAACAATAATGGATAGGTTGGTAATGTTCAATGACACTAATTTTCTTTCGATCTCAAAGCATCATATCATAGAATCTCATTTGGTATCATCTATGTGAATCATAAATCAAACCAATACCTTACTACAATTTCCCTTTCGAGCAGATTTGGCAAATAGAATTGAACCACAATTTTTCTTTCGAGTAAACTATAGAAATCAAACCTAAATTACATACATCAAGCTATTTATCCACTTCAATTAATCTCTTACAAGCATCAATAGAATATCTAGACTAGGATTAAGTTTGAAACCTATAAATTATATTCAAGCTAAATAAACCCAAATCCATGGAATATCAATAAAATAGAGCAAGACACAAGACCTGCTAAATTAAATCAACACACAACCCCATAATCATTCCCCTAGAGTTGGGGTTTTATCTCAGCATCATAAAAGGAAAAGAAAGTTTACCAATTATGTTTTCAGTCATTGGAGAGTTGAAATTAATAAATAATATTCAACATCCACTTTTATTTGAACCATTAAATGTCAATTACAAGGTTGTTCAAAAATCGTAAACACAAAGAATACTTCTAAGAGGGTAAAAAGAATACAATTTCTAAGTGTCAAAAACTGCTGTAAATTCTTAATACAAAAGATGATACATTTTCTCACTCCCTTGGGCTATTTATAGTTTCTCCAAAATTTTCCCAAAAATTCCATTTTTGATCCGTTCGGTGACATTAGTCGGGCTCGCATTTCTAATTCGATGGACACTGATTGCCTCTTAGCTTGCCCTTATTTTCCTTCAGGCTTTAGGTGTTTGTACCTCAATTGGTGAACTCGTTCGAAGCATCCTTTCTCATTCAGAGGATCGTTGATTACCACCTTGTTTACTCTTTTAGCCTTCATTTTTTACTCAGGATTTTGTCCCCTTCTGTAAAACCTTGAAAATCAGAAAGTCGAGTTGGAAAGAAAAGATACAAAAAAATTCTGAAGCAGCGAACTATCAGTCCTATCTATGGTGTTAAAGAATGGAAAAAGTCCCACATCGATGGTTAATGAGATGGGTGGACTCCTTATAAGGCTTGGGCAATCCTCCTCCTTTTGAGCTAGCTTTTGGGGTGAGTTAGGCATAAGAATTAATTTAACAAGGTATCAGAGAAGGGCTCGTCTAACTCGATGTTGGGGCCTCCCAAATCAAAATGGCCCACGCACCAGATGCTAAGCACTGGGCGTGAGGTGGGTGTTAAAGAATGACAAATGTCCCACATCGGTAGTTAATGAGATGGGTGGACTCCTTATAAGGCTTGGGCGATCCTCCTCCCTTTGAGCTAGCTTTTGGGGTGGGAGTTAGGCCTAAGACCTAATTTAACATAGTTTTGTTGCTTACCGTCTGAAACCATCAACGATCAAAGGTCTTGAGATCAAATCTCACCGCCACCCAAATCAAAATAAGAATTTCCACGTGCTTGACCCATGAAAAAAAATTAGGCTCGCACGTGAGGGGGCGTGTTGAGAATATAATTAAATAATAAAAGTGTGCTCTCTCTAACAGCTTAAGATTTTAGATGATATGGTCACACACTTCAACATATGGACAATAAGAAGTCATGTGGGTCGTAGAAAGGCAATCATAGGAAGCTAAGTTGAGTTTTGGAATTTGAAGTTTCTGATGTTGAACCCACGACTCGACAGGACGAACCATAGGAATTTTCACGAGCCGTAAAGTGAAGTCGTAAGATGAATTTAGAGATATTGTTGGAGATCTCACCTCCACAAAAGGAACTGGTGGGTCATAGTTGGTTCTAAAGGTCCTATGATGCTCGTGTAGAAAGACTTCAAACTTCGTGAAATTTTGGGTTAAAAGTTGAGTTCTACAGATAGGGTCTACAAACCATAAGAATTTAGATGGACCGTAGAAAGGTCTTATGGGAAGTAACGTAAAATTTGGGTTTTTGAAGGTGGTTCGAGTTGACCAGTACGGATTGTAGAAAGTTCTACGAACTGTAAGTCCACATTGTAGGAATCATCCGACAATTATTTTTAAGGCTTTTTGGTCTTTTCATGTGCATCTAATACCTATACAACGTGGTTGCATCCCTATTTCTATGTCCTATAACTACCTTTCTATTCTTAAAACTAACCAAACTCTTTAATTCCCTCAAATTCCCTAAACCCACCAAAGTTCATCCCCTCCAATTCTCTCTCAAGGTCAAGAAGAAGAAGCTAGGGTTCCAAGTCAATTCTCATTTTTCACTATTAATTTTGGGCTTTGATCCTCCAGGTATGTACGACTTCATTAATCGGTTTCATTCACACATTGAGCCCTAAGTTTTCTCCAATTCTCCAAATTCAATTTTAATCAAATTGATTAGGTTTTCATATGATTCTTCATGGATTCTTTTTGTATGGATTCAATTGTTTAATTTTGATCCTTTTATGATTATTTTAACTCAATTACATGATTTCCAATTGAAATCACATGAACCATGCATTGATCATGATTTTGACTATGAATCTTTAAAGGCATGAATTGATGAAGGAATTATAAACTTGTGAATGATGTTTTCATGAAACTTATGCATGATTTATGAATAGAAAGTTTTGATGATCTAGGTTGCTTTAAGATAAGCATCAATGAAATTGTGAAAGGTTTTCTCACATTAAAAAATATGAATGGTGAAAGGTTTTGTCACACATGATTTAAGGAGATACTCTATGATGTTTTAGATTTGAATATTGACTTAATTTTTCTTTTCCATGGACGATGATAAGTTTATGTTTATGATAATTCCATTGGGATTTTTACTTAGCACCAAGATGATATTGAGATGGAGGTTCTCCCATTAGTAGAGGTCGGGTATTTAGTAGAAATATCATTGTCCCCCACTCTGTACCCCCATAGGTTTGGCATAAGTGACATACCTAGTGGATCCACCTAAGCTAAAAGTGTAACACGGCTCAAAATGAAGTAGGATAAAGTAGAGCCTCACATGGGTTTTATGCATTAATAACTTGTTAAAATAATGATGAATAACCTTTTTAGTCAGTTTAAAGAGTTTGGAAGTCAAACGTAAAGGGACGACCAAGACGTTCGGAAACTAGTCTTTTTACGTGTTGGTGTGTTCTAGAATGTTGTTCATGTTTTTATGTGTTGTTTGGAGTCTAAAATCAGTGGAGGTGACCCTAGTGTCTTAATAATATTTTTAGGGTCAAAACATTCGAATACGACACCCCGGGGGCCACCCTAAGGGTCCCCCGAGGAGGACCCCCAACCTTGGTCAAGCAAGCTGCCAAGGCAGCTTGGCGGGAGCATTTCCGCGTCGCGGACTAGCTCCACCAAGGGCCAAATGTTTGGTCCGCGTCGCGGACGTGTCGCAAACTCTTCTGTCTCAAAATTTAATTTTCAGAAACTTGTGGGAACACCTCCACGTCGTGGACATGTTTCTCGACGAAATCTGCGAAAATAAAACTCAAATTTGACTTGTTTAAAAAGGTCCAACTAAGTGAGGGGTAGTTTGGGTATCTTGGGTTATTGTTTTAAGTGTTTTTAAGTATATTCAAACATTTAAAGTCTATTATTAAAGTCATTCTCCTAAATTCAAAACCCTCCATCTCTCAAACTCTCTCAAAAACCCCATGGAAGCTCAAGGTGAAAGATGGAGCTAGGGTTGATGGTGGCTACTGATTTCTTCTTCAATTACTTTTGGTTCTTGATGGTTAAGGTATGGGGATCCTATATCCTTGATTATTCTTTCTTTCAAGGAGCCCAATCAAAAGGTTTTCAAGGTTTTTCAAATACACAAAACCCTATTTCGAATTCTAAGCATGGGTTCTTGCATTAAATAATTTTAAATGATGTTTCATGTTTTTATTAATGATTATTTATGGTTTTAAGAAAGAAATCTTCATGAACCCATGTCTTCTCAAATTCTCTAAATTTGGCCTAAAGTGGGTTTAATGATTTTGAGTAATTGATGAAGGATTATTGAGTGGTTTGATGTGGGCTGTTCTTATATGATCTTAGCTATGTTGAATTGCTGGAAATTTTTATTGAATTGTATAATGTAAGGTAGTCGCCTTGAATGGTCATAAGTTGGGATTTAGCCTTTATGTTGGTTATTGGCTATTGTATAGCTTAGCTTGTACAGTTGAATGTTGTTATTATCATTGTTATTGTATTGTTAATTGTTGGAATATGAGGATGATGAAGATAGCTATGGAAAGACGGTAAGTTGACCTAAATTGATGAATATTGTATAATTGGCAAGGAATTGAGTATTGTGGCTTATGGCCTTTGAAAGGTGGTAAGATGGGTTGATCTATTAATATTGCTATAATTGTTTCTTAGGTTAGATCCACCTTTGGTGGAAGTGTTGCTTGTTGCTCTAGAATTATGATTGTGGCCATGAAGGGCATTATATGAGTATTGATGTGTTATTATATATAAATGAGGCTATATGTAAAGTCCTATATGAATCTATATGTAAAGTTTTATGTGAAGCTATATGTGAAGATATGATGTGAATGAGTTTATGTTATCTTGTGATGGTCCCATGTAAAGTGGATAGCATTGTGATCTAAAGTATGATTTCTCATGATATATATATATAGTGTGAAATGGGCAAAACTAAGAAATGGTGCCCTTTCATAAGTCTAGCTTTCCAAAGTAAATGTATAACCTTGAATGATGGACCTTAGGGCGATGTTCCCTTCTTGAGTGAAATGATAGACTTAGAGATGGATGGAGTCGGAACGGCATGAGAATCCTTATCTAAGAAAGTTAAATGATCTATCCTTATGAACCTTGATTGGATATGACTAAGAAATGGGCCCTTTCTTGGGAAGAGGTACTATGAGTTGGTTGAACTAGACAAGGAACCCTCTCTAGTACATACGTGATTGGATATTCTATGGGAAACAAGGCAAGCACCGAGTGGATGTGGTTAGGAAGGTGGCCTAGTTGAGTATGATATTAGGCACAATGAACTTCCTTGGACATCCCGCAAACCATGTGCCTACATGGGTTGCTTACTAGTTCTACCCTTGGCAAGTAGAACAACCTCCACGGAGTAGGATAGACTCCGGATTCCATGCCTAGCTAGTATGGTCTATGTCGGTTATGTCTATTCCCATTATGTGGGATGTGCACTATATTTATTGGATAGGTTCTACAACGTGTAGGTAGTAGTATGGGATGCTATCTACACATGGCACAAGTAGGCTTTGAAGATACTAAAGTGAGTTCCCTAAGTCTAACGACTATTATGTGAAAGTCCCCTTATGTGCTTTAAGGTCTCCTAAGTGGTTTCTTAAAGAATGTTGGTCTATTAATGTTATGTTGTAAAGGAAATGTCCTTATCTAAGGTAATCTTGAGGAACAATTAAGTGTGCTTGAAGAGGTTGTGTGGGCGGTCACTTCTTGTCTCACTCAAGCGTGTCTTAAGGTTATATTAGGTAGAGGTCCTATGGTAATGAAATGGCATGTGTTCTTCTAAAGTTAAGCATGGGTTGGATATGGATATGTTGAGTATGTGTATGGTTGGCTATGGTCTTATATGCGAATGTTGACTTGTATTATATCTCTTATACTTGTGAAGCGAAGGTTTTATCAAAAATGATATGAAAGTATTTATTCCTTGTAAATGTCTGTTGAAGCATATTTTGCATGTCTCCATACTTAGTACTTAATTGTGCTAACCCCTTTTTTTCCCTTTTTGACTAAAGTGTAGGGATTGGGAGATGGTGACATGTCATGGCTACTTGATAGGTTTCTAAGTGTTGACGATGAAGAGTTGGTGAGTCCTCATAGATTCGAGGACAACACCCTACATGTTCCGTTTGATGTATTTCTAGTATTTTGTTTAAGTCTTGTATGGGCTTAGTCCCATTGTTGTATTACAAGTATTAGATGGTTTTGAGACATCATGTATAAAGTTTAGAAAGTCTTCCGCTTGCTATTTTTAATGAAATGTCTTCTTTGTAAGGAAAGTTTTTAAATTCTTAGTGACTTTTATAATCTATGCAATGAATGAATGCTAAGGCTTGTATGAGAGCTCTGAGAGATCGAATACGCATGTAAATGCAAGGGGGTGCTCTCGGGTCGTTACAAACTTTGTATCAGAGCATAAGGTTCCCGGTATGGTCTTAGGTTGTCTCATAACCACATCTAGTAGAGTCTTGTTCATAATGTGAAGTGCACCACATTATGAATATGAGGCTATTGGGTGCTAAGAAAGTTTCACTTCTTCATTCTTTTGGTCGTGCCGTGGAGTTTCTCTCTATAATGTCTTTCCTTGTTCCTTATGTGATGGTCCTTACAGTGTGACCTTTGAGACGTTGTAGTTGCAACGGTTGAGGGAGAGGAATAGGTTGGTTGTGAGGCCAATTATGGCTTTGTGACTTGATGAAGGTGGTGTGGAAGGTTGTGATGATGACTCTAGGTTGGATGGGTTGAGATTGATGGTTTCTCCCTTGAGATTCTTATGGCACGTCCATGTTGACCTTAGTTGGGCTTACCCTTAAGTGGGGGATGGTATGTAGAGTAGTAAGGTTGTTGAGAAGTGTTGATATCCTTACCTCTTTCTTTATGTGGCTGTTCAAGCCTAAAACAAAGAGTTCCTTGAAGCTTGTAGCATGTCTTGGAGTCTTAGGTGAAAAAGAGTTTTCCATGGTCTCCTTATATTAAGAATGTTTTAAATGAATTCTTGTTAAAGTAAGAAAATGGGTTTTCATAAAGTTATGTTCCACATGTTGATGTGCATCTATAATGATTTGCCTAAATGTTGCATGAGTTGACTTCCTTAGCATGCCGTATGTGTTATTGAGAAGTTGCATATTGAGCCTTTATGAGAGAATTGCTTAAATGTATCTTATGGTAAATAATGCATAATTGTGCTTTTATGATAAAATTGCATAATGTGCTTAATAATGTCGGAATGAGCATGATGTGAATAGGAGAAGGAAGTTCCTCCAATAACATGAGAAAAGGTAAAGATGATGCATAAGGAGTTAGTAGATGTTGTGCCTACTTCCTTGAATTGCATGAAGTTATTGTGGGACTTTGATGTGTAGTGATGTTCCTCCTTATTATGTGTATGGTTTATATTATGGTATGCATGAGTCTGGATTGTTTACTTTGGTCGTTTTCCTTGAAAAGTGTTTAAGTGTCATTCGAGGACGAATGTTCCCAAGTGGAGGATAATGTAACGACCCTAAAAATGAACTAGGTGAACTAGAGCCTCTCATGTGTTTTGATGGTTGGTCATGTGGTGTTTATGGTCTAAACCAGTGTGTGTTGGTGTGAAGCATGTAGGGATGACCCTAGGGGTTTGAACATGGGTTTCGGTGTTTAAACGTTCGGGTACGGCTCCCCAAGGACCACCCTAAGGGTCCTTGAAGAGGACCCAAGCGTTGGCCTAAAAGCTGCCAAAAAACAGCAGCCATCCACGAGCCCTATTCACGGGCCGTCAATGGATTGACGGGGCGTGGATTAGCTTCGTGAGTTGAGACTTCGTCTTCTCACCAAAGCCACCCTAACACCCTCGGGGACACCCCTACGGGTCCCCGAGGAGGACCCCAACGTTGGCCAAGCAAGCTGCCAAGGCATCTTGAAGTTGTGCTTGGAGGGAGCATGTCCGCGTCGCGGACCAGCTCCACCAAGGGCCAAATGTTTGGTCCGCTTCGCGGACTTGTTTCCCGAAGAAATCTGCAAAAATTAAACTCAAGTTTGACTTGTTTAAAAAGGTCCAACTAAGTAAGGGGTAGCTTAGGTACCTTGGGTTATTGTTTTAAGTATTTTTAAGTGTTTTTAAACATTTAAAGTCTATTTTTAAAGTCATTCTCCTAAATTCAAAACCCTCCTCTTCAATTTCGTTTGGTTCTTGAAGGCTAAGGTATGGGGATCCTTCATCCTTGATTATTCTTCCTTTCAAGGAGCTCAATCCAAATGATTTCAAACTTCTTCCAAAAACACAAAAAACCTATTTTGAATTCTAAGCGTGGGTTCTTTCCTTAAATGATTCTAAATGATGATTTATGTTATTTTTGATGTTTATTGATGGTGTTAAGAAAGAAATCTTCATGAACCCATGTCTTCTCAAATTCTCTAAATTTGGTCTAAAATGGGTCTATTGATTTCGAGTAATTGATGAAGAATTTTTGAGTGGTTTGATGTGGGCTGTTCTTATATGATCTTAGCTATGCTGAATTGTTGGAAATTTTTATTGAATTGTATAATGTAAGGTAGTCCCCTTGAATGGTCATAAGTTGGGATTTAGCCTTTATGTTGGTTATTGGATATTGTATAGCTTAGCTTGTACAGTTGAATGTTGTTATTATCATTGTTATTGTATTGTTAATTGTTGGAATATGAGGATGATGAAGATAGCTATGGAAAGGGGGTAAGTTGACCTAACTTGATGAATATTGTATAATTTGGCATGGAATTGAGTATTGTGGCTTATGGCCTTTGAAAGGTGGTAAGATGGCTTGATCTATTAATATTGCTATAATTGTTTCTTAGGTTGGATCCACCTTTGGTGGAAGTGTTGCTTGTTGCTCTAGAATTATGATTGTGGACATGAAGGGCATTATATGAGTATTGTTGTGTTATTATATATAAATGAGGCTATATGTAAAAGTCCTATATGAATCTATATGTAAAGTTTTATGTGAAGTTATATGTGAAGATATGATGTGAATGAGTTTATGTGATCTTGTGATCGTCCCATGTAAAGTTGATAGCATTGTGATCTAAAGTATGATTTCTCATGAGGTATATATGTGATGATGTTGGATTATGAAGTGTCCTCAAATGATAATGTTGTGACTTGGTTAGTAGACTAAAGTGTCTCTTCTTGTAACTTAAAGTCTTGAATGCATGATTGTGTTAAGTGGGCTAGAACTAAGAAATGGTGCCCTTTCATAAGTCTAGCTTTCCTAAGTAAATGTATAACCTTGAATGATGGACCTTAGGGCGGTGTTCCCTTCTTGAGTGAAATGATAGACTTAGAGATGGATGGAGCCTGAACGGCATGAGAATCCTTATCTAAGAAAGTTAAATGAGCTATCCTTATGGACCTTGATTGGCTATGACTAAGAAATGGGGCCTTTCTTGGGAAGAGGTACTATGAGTTGGTTAAACTAGAAAAGGAACCCTCTCTAGTACATACATGATTGAAATTCTATGGGAAACAAGGCTAGCACCAAGTGGATGTGGTTAGGAAGGTGGCCTAGTTGAGTATGAGATTAGGAAAAATGAACTTCCTTGGACATCCCCCAAACCGTGTGCCTACATGGGTTGCTCACTAGTTCAACCCTTGGCAAGTAGAACAACCTCCACGGAGTAGGATAGACTCCGGATTCCATGCCTAGCTAGTATGGTCTATGTCGGTTAAGTCTATTCCCATCATGTGGGATGTGCACTATAGTTATTGGATAGGTTCTACAACGTGTAGGTTGTAGTATGGGATGCTATCTACACATGGCACGAGTAGGCTTTGAAGATACTAAAAGTGAGTTCCCTAAGTCTAACGACTATTATGTGAAAGTCCCATTATGTGCTTGAAGTTCTCCTAAGTGGTTTCTTAAAGACTGTTGGTCTATTGATGTTATGGTGTAAAGGAAATGTCCTTATCTAAGGTAATCTTGAGGAACACTTAAGTGTGCTTGAAGAGGTTGTATGGGCGGTCACTTCTTGTCTCACTCAAGTGTGTCTTAAGGTTATATTAGGTAGAGGTCCTATGGTAATGAAATGACATGTGTTCTTTTAAAGTAAAGCATGGGTTGTATATGGACATATGTTGATTATATGTATGGTGGGCTATGGTCTTATATGTTAATGTTGACTTGTATTATGTCTCTTATACTTGTAAAGGAAAGGTTTTATCAAATGATATGAAAGCATTACTTCCTTGAAAATGTCCTTTTTGGCATGTTTTTGCATGGTCTCCATACTTAGTACTTAATTGTGCTAACCCCTTTCTTTCCCTTTTTGGACTAAAGTGTAGGGATTTGGAGATGATGATTATTCAAGTATTAGATGGTTTTGAGATATCATATATAAAGTCTAGAAAGTCTTTCGCTTGCTATTTTTAATGAAATGTCTTCTTTGTAAGGAAAGTTTTTAAATTTTTAGTGACTTTTATGATCTATGCGATGAATGAATGCTAAGGCTTGTATGAGACCTCCGAGAGGTCGAATACGCATGTAACGGCTAGGGGGTGCTCTCGGGTAGTTACAAGAAGTTTGAGGTTGTTTCCTTGAAAAGTACTTTTTTTGGTGTGGGAGCAAGACACTAAATTCCATGTTATAGCTCATATGGTCTATGTCGGTAAATAGTAATTATCCCAAAAAATGAACTAAGTTTTTTTTAAAGGCTTAATGAAACTTTACTCGTGATTTTAAGATGCATTGACCATGTTCATGATTTATGATTCTTCCTTAAATGATTTTACTATGTTTAGCTTGGTCATGTTTTCGATATTGTCTCCTTATTGTTCATATTTTTCATGTTTTATGCATATCCCTCATGCTTAGTATATTGTATGTACTAATTCATACTTGTGTCTACATTGTTTTACTAACGTAGGGTTCGACGATCGTCCTCCTCCCTTTTGTGGCTGGTGGATTGCGTTGTAGATTTGAAGACGTGGTGAGTCCTCGTGTTCAGAGGACCATGTCACCTTTATTACTTTCATATGTCTTTAGTTTTCAGATGATGTACGTGGTGTACGAGTTACATCCCGACCACGCCTTTTGATATATTCAAATGACTTGCCAAGACTATGTTAGACTTCTGCTTATATATCAAATGCTTTACATTGACATGAGATTCTCTTGTTTCTATTGTATTGTGTATATGTATGTCAAGTTGCTTGTGTAGGGTCTTTCGGGGTCTTATATGCTATGTCATGTCTACGGTGTACTTTGGGTCATGACAAACTTGGTATTTAGAGACCAATGTTTTAGAAAAGGTCCTATGATGTTTGACAAGCCGCATTGAGTAGAGTCTTGTTCACGAGTTTGAAACGCGTCACATTTAATGCTACAAAATGTTTAGGAAACTCCACTTCTTTCATTACTTTAAAGTCGTACCATAGAGTCTATCTCTATAAAGATTCTTCTCTAAATTGTATTCAATCCTTTTCGGAATATGTCCCCTCGAAGAGCTTACGTGAGAAGGAATGCGGGTGAAAATGTAGACCCCGAGGTTCGTCAAGTTCCGATTGATCCTTTGGCCTAGCAAGTGACTCATGAAAACTTCTGAATCACTTTCAAAGTGTTGTCTCAAGCATATAGAGAAGTCGTTGCTCCCATGAACCCAAATGTGGGTACGACAGTGGAAAGGATAAGGGACCTCACTAGGATGAATCCTGATAACACTTAAGTTATCCTCAAAAACATTAAGAGAATAAGCAATCATTGTTAATAAAAATACCCATCTAAGAGTCAGGGTCAAATTCCACAAAGAGTTATATAGTACAAGGAATTCTATCAAGAAATGTAGAGTCTAAATCAATTCATTTGCAGCAAGTAAGATTAATGGGTGGATGATACAACAAAATATACGTAAAAGGGGTTCGTTATCGAGAGTTACAATTAAACTAAAACTTTAGAGATTCAAAAATTAGAAAATAATCTAGGGGTGTGGGAATTTGAATTTATGTCTTATAGGGGTAATTGTGTTGCTAAATAGTACTAAACAATCATGAATAGGCTGGCTCATCTTCAATTACACTAAACTTCTTTCGATCTCATAGTATCAATTCATAGAATCTCCTTTCGGTCTCAACTATGTGAATTACAATTCAACCCACTACCTTGCGGAATCTCTCTTTCAAGAAGATTTGGGGTAAAATAGATCTGACTCATAACTTCTCTTTCAAGCAAATCATTGACATCAAACCTTGATGGCATGCATTGGACTAATTTCCCACTTCAATCAATCTCTTTCGAGCATCAACCGAAGATCTAATCTAGGATTAAGTTTGCAACCTAAATGTCACACACCAAATGTTGAGAGGCATGACCGACACCTAGTGCCTTCCTTGACTGAGTGGACCAACTAAATCCTAACAAAACAACACAACCTGCGACAAGCTAGGGCCATCAAGGCAGAAACAACACAAAATATTCATAATATATAAGTAAGAGGGATAATATAGCAATCGACAAGGTCACTTAAAGCTATATCTACACAAAAGCAAACTGAACAGACACAATATATAGACAAGGCTGATAACGCCTAAAACTTTAAAAAAAACACATCTGATAGCTAGGTCGTTAAGGCCATACAAAACCCAAAACTTGTTACAACAATCTACAAGCCTCTACGAGTAGGATAGCAGTCAAAGGATTGGGACAGGGCCCCGACGTACTCGTCAATAGTATATGTACGCATCCCAAAATCTCGTAACTCCGGAGGAAGTGGATCTTACAAACCAAGCTGAACTTCAAACAACTAGAAAAAATCCTAGTCTACTTGTCGACCAATACCTGCAGGCATGATTGCAGTGCCCAAGGCTCTGGGTATCAGTACGAAATAATGTATCGAGTATTTAAGGCAACACATGAACAAAAACAACATAATTGAATTGAAATAAAGAATGCAAAGATGCTAGGAACTAGTAGCTTGCCTACCTGCCCTGACTCATTTTACGTTTTAATAACGTTAATAACAAATCAAGCCCCAAATGTTTTGTTTTCAGATTACCACAATAATTCAGACCATAGTACATACCAATATGAAACACAATGGGATGCGATGTGGTGCATGCGAACACCCCGATCCAATACATGTGGTGTAGGCAAAAAACCCCATCCAATATATGTGATGTAGACGAACACCCCGATCCAATACATGTTGTGTTGGCAAACACCCCGATCTCATGCATGTGGTGTAAGAAATGGAAATATCATGAGTAATGTACATCTAACTGAAACTCCAGATGTATACAAAAAGATATTATGTCGTTTGATTGGATCTGTTCATGTTATCAAGGTCAACAAAGTGTTAATGGCATTAGTTTCTTTAAGCGCACACTTTATAATAACTTGTAGTACTATTTTCTCTCTGATTTTAACCATGCAGTATATAAATTTGAATTTGTAGTAACTACTAGTAAAACTTTTCCAGTAATTAAATAATACTCCCTCTGTCCCTAATTACTTGTCAACTTTTTCTTTTTTAGTTGTTCCTAATTACTTTTCCATTTTGACAAATCAAGAAATGACAAAGAAATTTTCCCTATTATATCCTCAATTTATTACTTTGAAAAATGTAGAACTTCTAGAAAATCTTAAGTTTTTAATTCATCCGAAAATCTTAAGCTTTCAATTCATCCACTTCATAATTAATAGGGGTAAAAAGGTAAACTCACTATATCAATTATTGTTTTCTTAATAGGTATGTCAATTCAAAAGTGGACAAGTAATTAGTGACAGAGGGAGTACCATTTTAATAACAAGAAGAAGTCTTTTGTGAATTCATTATTAAACAGACTTCTACACTGAAACACAACAAGTATCTCAAGTTTAAATTCTTTTCAATTACTATACCGTACCTCATAATCATAATTCATAACCATAACCCATGATCAGCCTGACAATCATTATAATTCGATTATCGCAACAATATACAGACCTCGTTCTACTATATACTTAACACGAAATAAACATTACCCGGATATAGTTCCTTCTTAGCAAGAACAACACTAAAAATAATTTAGAAATTTATTATCGATTCTTCGATAACACGCTGAATTCGGCATATCACAAATCCCACTCATGCCAAAAAAAGAGAAAAAAGAAATTGTCACGCCCCAAAATAGGGGGCATAACTGACGCCTGATACCCCATTCGATTGAGTTAGCCACTGGAACATACTAGCTAACTAAACTGTGAGACAAAAAGATCGGTCATCACAACTTCTGAAAAGTGAATCCTGGACAATGAAGGTCATGACCTGAATGACAATAAACCATAAAAACAATGGTAGACAAGCCAAAAATAAAGATGTACTAGCTAGCCGATAAGGCCGCAACTAAAGACATACCTACTTACACACACATATATATACATGCCAAGCCTATGAGTTGGAGACTGAAAACTTCAAAAGAAAACACTGAATATTGTGTCCACAATTGCGTTTATGAGTGACATAAACACTGTAGGGACAAGGCCCCGACTATACCCAAACTGTACAACAAAAGTAAACATCCTCTGATAGCCCTAGGATAAGATGGAGCTTACCAACTCACACCTGAACCAAAATCCTAGCGGGCGGGTCGATCAGAATCCCTGCTTGAACCTGCTCGCACGAAACAAAAGAATAGTGCCCCTAGGCAATGGAAAGTCAATACGAATAAAAACGTACTGGAATGTAAGGCGGAAAGTAAAATCATAAGTAGCTGATGTAAAAGGGTAATAGAGATACCACCTGAAACTGAAACCAAATAATCTCCATGGCTGACCTTTAGCCCCCTACTACTTAAATATGCATGGTATGCTCGTATAATCGTATGTCGTGAATACATATATATATAACTGAAACTCAAATAATCTCCATGACTTACATTTGACCTCCTACTATTTAAATATGCATGGTATGTTCGATTCTTCGATATCACGCTGGATTATGAAAATCACAAATCCCATGGAATCATGCCAAAAAAAGAATAAGAAAAAAATATCCTTAATTTACCTTCAATTCAAGTTCAAATATTTATATATATGTAGCAGGAGGGTGTCTTCTTTGTAATCTTAATTCCTTATCCATCCAACCTACAGATTATCTGAGCTTTCAATAATTTAAAAACTCCTTTAGTATAGAAAGTGAGGGAAAAAAAAGAAATCAACAGTGGGCCCATAAATTATATTTAAAACGTAAAACAACAAAAGCAATGATAACTTCCATTTTAATTAATTCATTTGTGATAAGTCACCTGATACTTTTTCCCCAAAGTCACAGGTGTACATATGGGTCATTAGTTAATATTTATCCCATTGTATATGTACTTAGGTATTGTGTAAATTCATGGTAAAATACATATACCTTTTGCATACACTGCAATTAATGGGAAATAATTTTTGACTAAGGTCTATCTAATATAATACTAATTTTTTATATAACTTGACTTACTATCTCTATTAAAATACTAATAAATTGTAAAATTTATATGAAAAAAAACACATAAGCAAATATATTGTAACTAATACATAAATTTATTTCCATAAATATTTGAGACATTTAGGAACCATGAAACTATATATGTAAGTTCAACACTATCGAATCATGCCCGACGTTACTGTAAAATTCTTGAACTAAGGCAAGTAAAAATTCGATACAAGAAGGACAACTTTAAACCCTCGGGGTGTTACAGCCTTACCCCCTTAAGATCATTTGTCCTTGAATGTGAAATAAAAAGCACAAGTGAGGCTAAAATCCCTGAACCACAAACACTTGTACTCTCTACCCAACTTCTTCGCAACCGACGAGCTGACGGCGAATATCCGATTTGGACTCCCACTTGAAATCACTGCTCCACCTCTGCCCCGACCCTGACCACTACAAGACTGTGATCCCTTCTCTATCGGACTAACCGGTGATGATGACCCTACCACTGAACCAGTGGGATGTGCCATACCACTCTGCCTCTGAGTTGGGTAGTCCCTCATCTTGCGGCCCTCTTGTCAACATGAAAAATAGGACACCAGACTCTCCCGACATCTCCCATGGTGTTCTTTATGACAATATCCACAATATGGTAGGTTCTGCCCCGCCTAATCCCTTTGTTGTTGAGATGCTGATTCTATGATCAGCTTGATCACCCCGCAGCTGAAACGATGGAGGCCTAGGTGATCGCCCCATATATCTTGGCCTAGTGCCACACAGAGAGGTCTGTCCATCTAACTGGAGGTGAATTTCTTCCTCTGAATCTTTCCCATCCTTCGTACCATAGAACAGTTATGTATCGAAATCTAAATGATGCAAACTCTAGTGTAAACCCCTGTACCATGCATAACCCTAAAGATTCGGCCAAGCTAATCAATGAAATGTTGTGGGTCTGCCCTTTGATCTATCCCTGTAAACTCTGCGGGGTTCAAGGCAAGAAACTCATGAATCCTAGAACTCTCGGGTTCCTCGGCTTTCTCAGCACCACCATTCGCCCTCTGAGCTCTTTGTGTAGTCACCAACTCAGTCAAGAGATGTACCGCATTTCTTATATCCTGATCTGTCCCAATAGGAGGAGGAACCGGGGGTCTAGTATCTCTAGAAGCAGTAACAACGCAATATTGAGTATCTGACCCTTCAAGCATAACGTACATCACCATTTGCAAAATCTCAACTCCATTATTCCAGTCATGATCTGATAAACTTCACATATACAATATTGACATGAAAGTCCACCTTTCTCTTGGCTTCCTTTTGCTCATCATCATCAGTACTATACTCTATCGTCATCTTCTTCTTCAGCACCATTCATTAAGAATCAAGTCGTCGTTTGATTTTCCTTTCTTGTATCCATTATCATCTTCAATATTGCAAAACTTTTTAGGAAAGATTCATATCTGTCTACACACTTTTTCAATCTTCAGTGAAATAATGGCCAAAGCCCTACCAAACATTCACAGAAAATTACAACAATTTTAGCAAGGTGAGGGCTACCAAATGCTGAACCAACAGCCATCTAATATTTTATCCAAAAAAAAAAACAAGCCTACGGAAGTAAATATCCCACACTGGTGGCTTGAATAAATAATGTAGGTTGTGGGCTTTGAAAAAACATGATCCTTCAAGCAAGTTTTAATGGGATATGATGAGTGGTCATTACTCGCAATAAAATAAAATATGCGAGAAGAGCGTTCCAGCCCAGCCTGGTTACGACAATTTGGGCGCTCTCATTTTTACCAATCTGATCCCTGGTTATGACAATTTGGCCACACCCTACTCGTTCTCTCACCTGCAACTTCGTCTAACATATGGCTGATTTTTGTTCTTCGAGTCACAGGCATCTCTGCACAAAGATAACAAACGTGAACTCAATCCCATAGCTCCTAGGACTTAACCTTCTGCACAATTTGGAATGAGAAGAAAAAGTAACCACTCCTATATGCTTCATAGCCTCATGATTATTAGTGTGGTGCACAACACACTCAGAAGCATGACTCTACTAGAAACGACTAGGGTTGTTCATGGTAATGGTAAAAAAATTAAACTGAACTGTAATCCGAAACAAATCGATTAAAAAATTGATATTTAATTTGGTTAGGTTATAAATTTTGCAAATCGATACTATTTGGTTTAGTTTTCGTTTTAGCAAAAAAGAACCACAAAAATAACCAAACCGAGAAATATATATATATATATATTTATAATTATTTATATATCATTCTTAAATAAAATATAAATATTTCGCCAAATTTTAATTAACTTAAGTCCTTTAACCTTAGAATTTTCTCGAGCCCAACACTTAATTTTAGTCCAACTATTACAACCCTAAGTTCAAATCCATAAAAATTCATTACTTTAATCTTTACCTACCATACCTCACATAAAATAGTCACACTTTCTCTTTAAATTGAATCATTTTGTTCGTGTAACAATAACTCTAGTATTGCTTAATTGCTTAATTGAGTCCACAATAGCTCTCATGTGGATTATTCATATACTATGTGTTTATGTCTATCAAGATATGCATGTCCTCAAAAAATTTAACACACACACATTTATGCTTTATTCAAATTTAAAATTTAAAATTATTTGATCAACATCAATTAAAAATTAACTTGTAAATAAATATTGGGTTCGTGCACTAAATGGGCTCTTCACCACTAGTACTATATATAAGTGTAGGAAATTGTTAAATTTAATAGAAGTTCTATCTTTCATAAACTCTGAAATTGTATTTTTTAAGAGTGCACATATAAAAATAATTCACCGTGATTATATCCTATTTATTTTGGATATCCAATTTTTTCTCATTTAAATAAGTTTAATTAGCAAAGAAAATTGAAAAAATATATTCTCATTAGTTATAACACCTAAAAATAAGATTTGGTTAGTTACGATATAAATTATTTTATAAAAATAGGCCTCTGTTAGTTACAATATAATATTCTTTTTTATAGAAATCTTCCAAATTGTTTTGAAGATGGAGTTCTAGATGTGGTAAAAGATATTTATTATCTATGTAAATTGTTTTATATGAATTATTTCGTTTCTAGGAACTCAAATTAGATTGAATAAATAACCGTCATTATGAGTAGGGAAATATGTTTTAAATGTTAAAAAACGTAATAAAATAAAAATAACCTAAAAATGTATAGAAAAGTAAGTATTAAATTATCACAACTTACTAAAATATGTTTTTAAGTAAATGCTGTAAAAAAAATTAAAAGTTAGTTAACTAAATAACTAATTCTTGCCTTAAACTGCCACATGTCTTTCTCTTGTGCTGCCATTTGGCTTAATTATAGGCTAGACTTTCTTCCTATTAAATATACTTGCCCGGGCCCAACACGAACACGAACACAAGGTCAGTACAATATGTTGTACTCATAAGTAAAGCAGAGAAATTTATTATGATCAAGTTAAGTATGTTTCGGTTGAGCTGTAGTAGGGCATAAAGTATCTCTATTGTGTTCCCCAACAATTATACATACGGATTTACATCTAGAGCATCGTAAGCGCTGTTGAATCTTGTGTGCTCACATCCTATTGAATATCAGATGAAGCTCAAAGTAAGTTCTACAGAAAACTAATAAATTTTTCTAATCAGTTGAAAAAATGAGTTAGTTACCTGAAATTGTAGATGCGGCGAATGAGATAGTAACCAGCATATTATACTGTGAGATTGAACTCTGTTGTAAGTTGGATAACAAGTTAAGAACACACTATGAGTAACAAATTGGTAAACTTATTTAAAATGTGTTAAATAAAATTGGAGTTTCATTTAAGAATTGAAATAAAAAATCTTTCGTTACAATTCTAAATTCACATATTGCACTTACATAACTGGGGAAAAACTAAATAAGAAAGAGAAGCACTATAATACACCAGAACTATATGGAGTGGAGCAATGCATTCAAATTTAACAGTTAAGAAATAAGGCTTTATTGTCAAAGAAAGTACACCAGTAAATCTTGAAAGCAAGGTAGTACTGCATTTACTATGAAAATCACAACATGAGTCATAAATATTCTATGTTGCTGTCCATAGATTCTCAAATATGGGTTACCTTAATCTATGTAATGAGAAATAAAAATCTATGATGATGTATACAATGAGACCTGTTTGTAATAACAACCTCTCATAACCATATTTCATTTCAACAATCAAGTTTTATGTCGAACTCGTTTAGGTTCCTCCTTCGAAAAAGTGAATATTAAGATACTAAATTAAATCAACTCATATATACATGCATTGTGTATATCTAATATAGTTTAAATTTTAATAGTGAAACTTCTCTATTTTGATCACGCATTTCAGATGTACAATCTTTAGAGTTTTGAAAATAATTGATACTATATATATTGAGAATTAGAGATTATTATTTTTCAGAAGTTCTAAGTGAAAAGTTTGTTACCTTGGATAAGTTAAATTGAAAACATTTGTGTATAGTATATTTACCTCTTTAAAGACATTAGATTATCTGTGTCCTCGAAATACTTACTTTTTTATACTAAATTTCAAGCTAAAATAGTTTATAGAAAGCTAATAAGTAAAACCAAAAGGTCATTTATAATTTCCTCGAGAAAATTAATAAATATAGAGCTACTATATTCAAACTTACATCCATGTAGTAATTCATTCTTTCAATTCTATCCAAAGTATCCCGTCCTTCAGGAGGCAATAATGAATCAAGATCAATTAAAAAGTAAAACGGAGATTCACTCATATAAAAGAGGATCAAGAAAAAAAAAAGTATCAAAATTTGCAAATTCTGCTCGCAGGTATCTATAAAACACAAATGTCCTACTGGCAAGAGTAAAGTCAAATTTGTGAACTTTGGCACTCCCCCAAAAAGTATTGAGTTCCGGCAAACAATATAGTCTCTTTAGCCAAACGGAATCCTTTAAGCATATTATTCAACATATTGAGTGCATTAGTGTTCACCTTGAAACAATAATATTGGTTCTACTTCTATCATAGAACTACCAATTTAGCACACTTAAAAAATGAAAGGTATCGTACAGCCTCAAAATTAGAATTTTAGATGACAAATCACTGAGGTAAGATAAAGCCAAAAATTACAAAGAAGTGGAAATGTAAGAGAACTTTCAAATCTGGAGAAGTCTAAAGTCAAGAAGAAGAGGAGTTAGAAGGAAGAAAAAAATCAAATTCGAAGAACCAAAACCCACTGGAAAACAACGATAAAAACGGAATAGCTAAAGAACCAACAAAAATGTGGGACACAAAGAAATCACAAAAGAATCAACAAATCAAAAAGCCAAAGTAAAGTTAAGGAATCAGAATCAAAACACCAAAAAGACCCATAAAATTTATGATTACCTAATAGGAGGTAGCTATAAACTCCATCAAAGTGCCAGGTTAAGAACAAGAGGAGATGAAGAGAAAACAGAGGTTTGGAGAGAGAAAGCGGCCGACGACCTGGAGAGAAACTTTTTTGGAGACGGAGGTATAAACTCCGTTGACCACCATGGTGCAAATTTGAGAGCTAGAGAAGAGGACAGAGCAAACGTTTGGAGGTGGAGCTCTTTAGCGGTGGCGTTAGGATTGATGGGAAAAGATAAGGGATCAGGTGAATATTCAAGTTGATTGAAATACCAAAAATGGCCCTACTATCCCCTGCTGGTCAATTTGAAGTCTCTTGTTAAAGTCGGCAAGTAGCACGACCCTAAGCTGCTCTCGGTAGCCTCTTATTAAATAAGAGAGAATATAGGAAAACTAGGAAATCAATTAATTAACTAAATAAAAAATGTTTACAAAATCTATAGATTTTCAGTAAGGGTTCAAGTTGTGTCGAAGGAAAAGGTATTAGGCATTCATTGAAATCCATAACTATAAGTCCCGATTGAATTTATTTTTTTCAAATTGAGAAGGAGATAAAAATAATATACAACTATAATAGGCATGTGGTATACACAAATAATAAAATAAACAATAATATGAGAAACGGCCTAAGATTTATCTAACGTCAATAATATATACACAATAATATCCGAACTCCATTGGAATAGCTTTAATGGGAAGGGACTCCGAGGTATCTGTAAACATACTTAGTAAAAGTGTTAATGATAAAATAATATAAATAATAACTTAAAATAAAACCCGTATTATATACATGGAATGCTTTGGAAATTGACAGTAATTTTTTCATGGGCCAATTTTAACGTACAAAATATACAAACTTAAACTAAATTTTCAATTTTTAGAGAAAGAGACCTCGAAAATCGATCAAGAGATTTTTTCATTGACAACATACAATATACACAATCTTATGAAACTAACAAAGAATACAATATAAGATAATGTACAAAAAAAATCTAAATAATAACAATATAACCTGCTGGAAACAAAAGTGGGTGTAATCAATAAATCAAAAAACAGACATGTATTCAACAAAAAGTAAAGTAGTAAGATATGTTAAAAATAAAAATCCATTAGATTTGTAAAACTGCTTTATCTGCTAAATAAATATCCAAAATATTCTTTATATGCTTAGTAAATCTTTTTATCTATCAAAAAATGATAAATAAATTAAGTAGATATGATTTAGAATAAATACGATGGAAATAATAACCCGTGCAACTATAGATCGAGATAAAATATTGGGACATTCTAGCTCATTGGCTAACCTTACTTGAAATAGACCATCGTGAATAACTTACCTGCAATCCAGTTGCATTCAACGTATTTAAAATTTGTCATGATCTCCAATAAAGAGAGTAAAAAAAACATCTTTGTTTTCCACCATTAAAATGTGTATAAAATGAAAAAACTATCAAAACAAGATAATGACAAATCAAAATCGTAGCACCCCATATTTATTGTTTGCATTCAATTAATATGACACTGTTTCTTTGTTTTCACATGATTTGACTAGCATAACAATGTCCAGATATGCATAAATTCACATACGATAATAAATTCAATTATTGCATTAATAAATTCATTGAATTTTGAATTATCCATTTACTTAATCATGAACTACCTACAATCATGTATATATATTCCCTAGGTTCTATGAATCTTTTGGATAAACATGTATATATTATTTATGACATTTTACACGGTGACTTTCAGAGTGATTTCTCAACCTATAAATAGGATTGTCATTTACCATCTAAGAGATACTTGAAGACATTTGAATAAGATGATCTCTACATTCTACTTTGCATATCTCTTATCTACCTTGCTTGTTCTATATTGTTTATATTTTACAACATTTACTATTTTGAGTTGAAAAATAGAGAAACAGATTGTTTTTGCATTACAATGGCCTTTTCTAGTTTTCATATTTATATGGGAGTTAATATCTCAAAAGGTCACTCAACTGTGAGAAATTATGTAACAAAGTCATTTAACCTTGTTTTGTATCTAACCTCATTCACTCTTCTGTCTGTAGATGGTTAACACTAGATTTAATGGCGTCAGGCCCGTTATTACTGTCAATACTCTAGCTGAGGAATCTACAGCGAGAGGTCGAGGTCGAGGTCGAGGCAGGGGCAGAGGAAGAGCTAGGGGTAGAGGCTGAGGAAAGGTGGCGCCTGCTGGGGATGGAGAACCGGTTTAAAATGCTCCCAAAAATGAGGCCCCTCCTATGCATGATGAAGAGATAGGAGAATGTTGAGGTTGAAAATTTTGAGGAAGTTGGACAAGAGGAAGAGGTACATGCTGAAACTACAAGTATTCCTCCTTTGGACCTAGTGTTAGCTCAGCAGATCATGTCATTCTTGAAGGGATTGGTTGGTCCTGGAGTGCTTCCCTCTATTCAAGCAACTCAAGCTCCTACTATTCCCCCTGTTGCTATCAGTGCGCCCAAGGTAGGTGGGACTAGAGGTAATGATGCTTTCTTCCATCCTTTGTTGGGTTCTGTTATGACCGGTAATGAGCATGAAATATTGACTAAGTTTTTAAAGCTAAAGCCTCATGTATTTCTTTGTTCTGAGAGTGAGGATGCTTATGAGTTTATCTTAGACTTCTATGAGAGGCTTCATAAGTTGGGAATTGTCCATCAGCATGGGGTTGATTTTCTGACCTTTCAACTTCAAGGTGAGGCTAAGCAGTAGTTGAGAGCTTATGTGGAGTGCAGATCTTCAACTTTACCCCTACTCTCTTGGACCCAGTTTCATGCTCTATTTTTAGAGAAATATGTGCCTAGGACTTTTAGAGATCGTAAGAAGAATGAGTTCATGGATTTGGAGCAAGGTGGTATGTCTGTGGCTTCTTATGAGGCCAAGTTTCATGCATTGTCTAGATATGCTACTAAATTGGTGAGTACTGAGGAGGAGAGGATCCGTTTATTTATTAAGGGACTAAACTCTGAGTTGCAGGTATTGTATGTTCATATGACCTCTGCAGGGAGGAGCTTTAATGAGGTAACTGTCTTTGTTCAGAAAGTTGAGGGGGTGAGGCGAGACGGTCAGGCTAAGGCATTTGCTAAAAGGGCCAATAACTTGGGTAACTTTCAAGGTTCATACTCCAGGGGTCCGGAAGGCCAAGCAGCCAAGCCAATTCAGTCCTCTATGCCCGTCTCTACAGGTAATTACTCAGGAACTCCACCTCATAATTTGATTCAGGATAGCCAGGGAGCCACACATTCAGCAAACAGCATGCCATCTTTTGATCGTACATGTTACAACTGTGGAAAACCTGGGCATATGAGGAGAGATTGTCCCTATCCGTGCAGCAACATACTAGAGTTGTGGTACCCACGGGAAATGATAATAATGGTTGAGGGCTTCCACTAGGTGGGTGAGGAGGTAATCAATGAGGCCGTGGGGGTAGAGGAAATGGTAATGCATACAGAGGTGCAGCGTAGCCAGATAGGGAAGTCACCCGTCAAGATAATAGGGACCAGTGTTATGCCTTTTCAGGCAAGAATAAGGCAGAGGCGTCTAACGCAATGATCACAAGTACTATTCTTGTCTGTGATCGGATGACTAATGTGTTATTTGATCTGGGTTTTACTTATTCATATGTATCCGTGTGATTTGCCTCATAATTTGCTATGATTTGTGATATACTTGATGCCCCCCATCCATGTTTCTACTCCACTTGGAAAGTCTGTCATAAACACCCATGTCTACGTGCTTGTCCTATTTTGTTTATGGGTTTTAGACTTGGGCTGATTTGGTTATTTTGGATATGACTGACTTTGATATAATCTTAGGCATGCCTTTGTTGTCCCACTATTATGTTGTGCTTAATTGTAATACTAAATCTGTAACTCTAGAAATTCCAGGAAGGGAAAAATTAGAGTGGAAAGGGGTGTACAAGCCTAATCAAGCAAAGATCATATCCTCCATTCGGGCTATGAAACTGGTAGGGTAGGTTGTTTGGATTATTTGGTTCATATTCGAGATGTTGAGGTTGAGTCTCCATCTATTGAGTCTATTCCTGTGGTGTTAGAATTTAGAGAAATGTTTCCTAATGATTTGCATGGTATGCCTCCATATAGAGATATATATTTCTGCATTGATTTAGAACCTAGTACCCGCCCCATTTCTATCCCTCCGTATCGCATGGCTCCAGCAGAATTAAGAGAGCTTAAGGATCAAATCCAAGAGCTTCTTGATAAGAGATTTATTCGTCCTAGTGCTTCCCCATGGGGTGCTCTAGTTTTGTTTGTTAAGAAAAAAGATGGTAGTATGAGAAT
>NW_006239114.1:53812-76460 GCF_000226075.1 Solanum tuberosum | reverse complement strand
TCCTAGTGCTTCCCCATGGGGTGCTCTAGTTTTGTTTGTTAAGAAAAAAGATGGTAGTATGAGAATATGTATATATTATCGGCAATTGAATAGGGTCAATATTCAAAACAAGTACCCTTTGCCTCGAATAAATTATCTTTTTGACCAATTGCAAGATGCATCAGTTTTCTCCAAGATTGATCTAAGGTCTGGTTACCATCAATTAAAAATTAGTCCTAAGGATGTACCCAAGACGGCGTTACCCGCTATGGGCACTATGAGTCCTTAGTTATATCTTTTAGTTTGACTAATGCACCTGTAGCTTTCATAAGTTTGATGAATGGGGTGTTCAAACCATACCTTGTTTCGTTTGTCATGGTCTTTTTGATGATATTTTGGTCTATTCAAAACGTGAGGAAGAGCATGCCGACCATGTTCGTATTGTTCTGGGTGTTCTGGGAAACAAAGGTTGTATGCGAAATTTTCAAAATGTGAATTTTTGTTGACTTCTGTTGCATTTTTGTGACATGTAGTTTCAAAAGAAGGGTTAATGGTAGATCCCCAAAATATTAAGGTGGTTAAGAATTGGGTTCGATCTAGCTTTGTGACGGAAGTTACGAGTTTTGTGGGGCTCGCTAGCTACTATCGTCGATTTGTGAAGAACTTTGCTTCTATTTCCACTCACTTGACAAATTTGACCAAAAAAGAGGTACCATTTGAATGGACTGAAAAATGTGAGGAGATCTTTCAAAAAGCTCAAGACTCTTTTGACCACCGCACCTATTCTAGCACTAGCGGTTGAAGGTAAAGATTTTATTATTTATTGTGATGCTTCACATTCTGGTTTGGTTGCTGTGTTGATGCAGGATAAGAATGTTATAGCGTATGCATCGCGTCAATTGAAGGTGCATGAGAGGAATTACCCAACCCATGATTTGGAGTTGGCAGCGGTAGAATTCGCTCTTAAGATCTGGCGATATTACCTTTATGGTGTTAAGTGTGAGATGTTTACTGATCATCGTTGCTTGTTTGCAGAATGTGTTCACTCAAAAGGATCTGAATTTAAGACATCGAAGGTGGATGGAGTTACTCAAGGATTATGATGTGACCATTCAATACCATCCGAGTAAGGCTAATGTGGTGGCAGACGCTTTGAGTCGAAAAGTGGTGAGTATGGGTAGTTTAGCTTGCTTGAGTGTATCCAAGCAACCCTTGGCTAAGGAAATTCAGACCTTGGAGTCTAAGTTCATGTAGTTGGGCATCCAGAAAGAGGTGTGGTGTTAGCTAGCATTGAAGTGAGGGCCACATTCATGGAAGAGATCAAGGCCAAACAATTTAAGGATGAAAATTTGAATGAACTTAAGAAAAAGACTGTGATGGGTAAGTCACAAGAGACCACTCTTGATGCGGAAGGTGTGCTCAATTTTAAAGGAAGGATTTGCGTTACTCGAGTTGATGACTTGATTCAGAAATTGTTGGCAGAATCACATGGTTCGTGATATTCCATTCATCCGGGTGTGACCAAGAAGTACCAAGATTTAAAGCGAATTTATTGGTGGCCGGGCATGAAGAAGGATATAGCAGAGTTTGTGGTTAAGTGTCAAAATTGCCAACAAGTGAAGTATGAACATCAAAGGCATGCTGGTTTGGTTGAAAGAATGCCAATTCCAGAATGGAAGTGGGAGAGGATAGCCATGGCTTTTGTGGTTGGTCTTCCCAAGACTTTGGGAACGTTTGATTCTATTTTGGGGTAGTGGTTGATAGATTGACTAAGTCAGCCCATTTTATTCCGGTAAGAATAGATTATAATGCTGAACAATTGGCTAAGGTATATGTGAAAGAGATAGTGAGGTTGCATGGTATGCCCCTTTCTATCATCTCAGACCGTGGTACACTATTCACCTCCAAGTTTTGGAGGAAATTACATGATGAATTGGGCACACAACTAACTATTAGTAGCGCTTTCCATCCACAGACGGACGGGTAATTGGAGAGGACTATTTAAGTGTTAGAAGACATGTTGAGGGCATGTGTGATTGATTTTAGAGGGAATTGGGACAAGTTCTTACCCTTGTGTGAATTCTCCTATAATAATAGTTATCACTCCAGCATATATATGACACCATTTGAGGCACTCTATGGGAGGGGATGTAGATCACCCATAGGATGGTTCGAGGCTGGAGATGTGAAACCTTTGGGGATTGATTTAGTGAAGGATGCTTAAGATAAGGTGAGGAGCATCCAAACTAAACTCTTAGCAACCCAAACTAGACAGAAAAAGTACGCATATCATAAGGTGAGAGACATGACATTTCAAACTGGTGAGAATGTTCTTCTTAAGGTGTCACCCATGAAAGGGGTGATGGGATTTGGCAAGAAGGGCAAGCGTAGTCCTCGTTACATTGGTCCCTTTAAGGTTCTTGAATGTGTAGGGCCAGTGAATAATAGATTGACTTTACCTCCTAACCTATTGAGAGTTCATCTGGTATTTCATGTGTCCATGTTGAAGAGATATCATGGTGACGGGGATTATATCATTAAGTGGGACTCAATTGTATTAGATAAAGACCTCCAATATGAGGAGGAACCGGTTGCAATTCTTGATCGTGATATGCGTAAGTTGAGGACCAAGGAGATTAGGTCCGTGAAGGTTCAATAGAAGCATCGTCCAGTTGAGAAAGCTACTTGGAAAACCGAGAGGGACATGCGAGACAAGTATCCCCACTTGTTGGTCGATTGAGGTACTACTCAATTCTTTCTTTAGCCTATTTTTCCTAAGTTTGTCACTCGAGGATGAGTGATGGGTAAAGTGGTATATATTGTAACGACATGTTCCCATCATTATAGAAAAGCCAACAGGGAAATTTTTTGGGCCGGAAAACTTTTTCGTACTATCTTGAGATTTCCCAACCTTGCCCAGATTTGGACGAAATCAGAGTCATTAAAGTAGAGGATAATCGGGTAGCAATTGGATGATCTAATTATGAATTTGATCAAATGAGTAGATAGATAAGACATTAAGGAACCCGTACAACTTTACGGAATTGAATTCGGGCGAGTAGAACTCTCGAAATTGATCTTAGCGTGAACAGGTAGTTTCTGAATGTCGTTTGTTGAAGATGTGTTGTGAAATGGGGTCTTGGATTTATTATTTTTTCTCAATGTTCCGTGCAAGCCTCTTTGGTAGGGATTTCTGCCTCCAAGACGGGGTGAGGTCATTGTGGCGGGGCAGACGCGACTTAAAGTCGGAAATAAACCCCAAAAACGTTTTATTCTGCAATTTTTGAACTTGAGAGCTATGGAACGAACCTAGGATTTTTCTTAACATTTTCCCACCATTCTTGAGGCTAAAGGTAAGATTTTCACTCCCCGAATCCATTTTTCAATCTGTAGAATATAATCTAATGGGTAATTATCGATGGGAAAGAATTTTGATCTGAGAATTATGGTGGAAAAATCCTTAATTTGGATATTGGGATCATGGGTATGATCTAGGGTTGATAAAATTGTTAGTAATTCGAAAAATTAGTGATTGTTTATTGATTTCTGTGTTATTATGATTGTGTGTAGACCAAGAACAAGCAGAACAAATTCGGAAAGGGAAAAATCAAGTTTCTTAGGGGTTTCAAGCTTGTTTCGAGGTAGGTGATGGTTGTGATTCTATGATTGTGAGATATATATTTTTTCTTGCTTCATTAAGATACATGTATGTATGTGAATGTTGTGTTATTGATCACATTAATTTTAAATGAGGATATATGAATCATGAATGCCATGAATCATGACTTGATTGAATGATTATGAGAAGGTATTTTGTGATTGTGATTGTGGCTTGTTGAATGGAATCGGGGTGTTGCGTTCCGACACACTAACTTGGATCGGTTGCCACGTTCCAGCATAATTATGGGATCAGTTGCCACGTTCCGGCATAATCATTGGATCGGGGTACCACGTTCCGGTATGCTAACAGTTTGGGATTGGGTTCCATGAGAGGACCAATGACTTGATATAACTGTGATATTTGAGAATCGTGAAATTGTTCCGTTGTTCGTAAAATGATGATGATATTGTATATGTTCTGTGTATGCATGTTATTGTATTGTTGTCTTGAATTATGTATGTTGCACTTAGTGGATAGCCGCGTGATCCTACCAGTACACTGTGGTTGTGTACTGATACTGCACTTGCTCTTTCTTTGTTAAGTACATGGCATCTTCAGACGGCTATTGACAGACCCATCTTAGAAGATCTGTAATCGTTCAAATTCAAGGGTGAGCCAGTTCTTCCGGGCTGCCATGAGTTCTCTCCTGTCTATGTCCACATTTCAGACTTAGTTTTTTCAGTTAGTTATTAGTACATTAGTTTGGAGTTGTAACCGTTCTTATTAAACTAATGGATCTTGTTAGATGTTTTGGTACATTGACTTTCAGGTTCTAGGCGTATTTCTTCCTCATTTGTTTAGTTGTTAGACTATTGTTTTTGAGTTTATGGGAACTCCTTATTTCTTTCCTTAGTATTTAACTTGCTTCCGTAACTTAAATTCCTTAGTATTTTGATTTAGTTGGTTAGCTAATTGGTATGAATGGTTCTCCCACCGGAGGGTTAGTGCAGGTGCCAATCAAGATGGTCTGGGTCGTGACACTAAAATGGGTTTTTCTAGTAAGCTTTTTAATGAGGCAACATTCAAGGCGTATTATGAAATGTGTGTACTCTTTTTCCTTCACTAGGCTTTTTCCCACATTGTATTTTCTAGTAAAGTTTTAAAGAGGCATGTTATCTATGGACATCCAACGGGGAGGGTTATAAATTCATTGAATTTTGAATTATCCATTTACTTAATCATGAACTACCTACAATCATGTATATATATTCCCTAGGTTCTATGAATCTTTTTGGATAAACATGTATCTATTATTTATGACATTTAACATGATGACTTTCAAAGTGATTTCTCAACCTATAAATAGGATTGTCATTCACCATCTAAGAGATACTTGAAGACATTTGAATAAGATGATCTCTACATTCTACTTTGTATATCTCTTGTCTACCTTGCTTGTTCTATATTGTTTATATTTTACAACATTTACTATTTTGAGTTGAAAAATAGAGAAAAAGACTGTTTTTGCATTACAATGGCCTTTTCTAGTTTTCATATTTATATGGGAGTAAATATCTCCAAAGGTCACTCAACTGCGAGAAATTATGTTTCAAAGTCAGTTAACCTTGTTTTGTATCAATATGATCATTCAACTTAGATTTTTTATCTTATAAAATCACTCCACAAAAATTATCATTAAAAAATCCATTTTGCCGTGTAAACAGTTTTAATTTAACAAATAGTATATGGGACATTAAACCATCTTAATCTTAAATCAGTGACTAGAAATAAGTTAAATTATTTCATATATTTTTAAAAAGTCAAAACCAACCTCCTATTGATATGAATTTTGTAACATGCGTGTGAATTTGCCATTACATCAAATTGATTAATTTGCAAGTTTAAGAGTAGCTAAGGTTTTTTAGATGACACCATGATTGTGAATGAGGATTGAGTTATTGTCAAATTGGGATCGCTTGGGATTCGAAGAAAAAAAAGGATATCAAGTGCATTTGGAGAAATGCTACTTATAAGTTGTATTTTTTAAAATGTTATTTTCTTAACAGTCAAATGGAAAAAGTCTATATCTTCCTGCATTTATATTTCCATAATAAGTGGAAATATTAATATTGTGAACTATTATTTTAGTAATTTTTCATTTTTGTTCCGAAAAGAACATAAAAAAAACTATCATAAATTGAAAGTTATTTTTTACTATATTTTTCCTTTTGAAAACATGTTAGGCTTATGTTATGCCAAAACGACATGGAAATAGAATAATTCTTATTCAAAATTAAGTAGATGAAATAATTTTTTCTTCTTGGTTTGATGAAATAAAGTTTTCAATACTAATAATACTAAATAAAATGGATTAAGATAATTTGGAGCTCTAAAAGATTTTTATGAGACTTTAATGATCAAAAACAAAAATGAAAAAAGTATAAGTGTTATGAAAATATAAAATAATAAGAAAAAGAAAGTACGGAGAAGAGAGAAGACTTATCAGTTCTTTTGAGGGATAATATTACAATGAAGAGGACCCCTGAGGGAAAATTGACTTGGTCCCAAAGTTAGGGTTCCTAAATGTTCTCTTAAAGATAGACATTCACTATATTTATAACACTCCCCTTGAATGTCTAATTCGTAGATAATGTGTCTCGTTAAAAACCTTACTTAAAAAAACTTTTTAAAAAAAAAAACTCTACTGAAGAAAAAGAGTATATATATCTAATAATATGTATCTAGGATGCCTCATTAAAAACCTTACAAGGAAAATCTAGTAGGACAAAACCTCATAAGGGAAAAAGAGTAAAACACGAATTAACTCCCGCTAATGAGAACATCTATCCAAAGAATTGAATTTTCACATTCCAAGATTGTGCGCCATCTTCTTGAAAGTTGCAGTTTGTAGAGACTCGGTGAATAGGTCAGCCACATTGACACTTGAATGAATCTGTTGTACATTTATATCACCATTCTTTTAGAGCTCATGTGTGTATAAAAGTTTTTGCGAAATGTGCTTTGTTCTATCTCCTTTTATGAATCCTCCCTTTAGTTGTGCTATGCATGTTGCATTATCTTCACATAAAGTGGTGGGTACTTTGTCACACTCCAAACCACATTTTTCTCGAATGAGATGTATCATGGACCTCAACCACACAAATTCTCTATTTACTTCATGAATGACTATTATCTCGGCATGATTTGATGAAGTGGATATGATAGACTGTTCTGTAGATATCCAAGATGTGGCAGTACCCCCACATATAAACACATAGCCTATTGAGATCGAACTTTGTGTTGGTCAGATAAATATCATGTATCAACATAACCAACAAAATTGGGACTACAATTGTTAGAATAAAATAAGCTCATATCGATAGTTCCTTTTAAATATCGTAATATGTGTTTGATCCCATCCCAATGTCTCCTAGTAGGAACATAATTATACCTTGCTAACAAATTAACTGAAAAGGCTATATCAGGCCTCGTAGTGTTAGCAAGATACATTAGTACCCAAATTGCACCAGGATATGGTACTTCAGAACCGATGATTTCCTCATTATTTTCTTGAGGTCAGCATGGATCCTTATTCACATCAAATCAACCAACAACCAGCGGAGTACTTAATATATGCACTTCATCCATACAAATCTTTTCAACACATTTCTGTGTAGGCAGATTGATGAACAAAAAAATTGTTTGTCAAATGCTCAATTTGCAAACCATGACATAATTTTATCCTACCAAGATCTTTCATCTCGAATTCATTCTTTAAATAATCAATTCCCGTTGAAGCCAATAGTTCCAATAAGGTTTATTTCATCAACATAAACAACAAGTACAACAAATTCTGATGTTGTTTTCTTTATAAAAAATACATGGGTAAATTACATTATTTGTATAACCTTCCTTAAATAAATACTCACTAAGATGGTTGTACCACATGCGTCAAACCATACAACGATCTTTACAATTTAATTGAATACAATTCCCAAGATTTTAAGGTACATGCTTTAGGCATCGTAAATCCTTCAAAAAATTTCATGTATATCTCATTATCAAGTGATCTATAAAGATAGGTTGTAACCAGATTCATCAAATGTGTTTCAAGTCTCTTATGGACTGTGAAACTAATGAGATAATGTAATGTTATTGCATCCATAACGGGTGAGTATGTCTCTTCATAATCGACACCAGGCTTTTGTGAAAATTCTTGTGCAACAAGGCTTAGTTTATACCTTTGTATTTCATTTTTCTCATTTCTTTTTTGTACAAAAATTCATTTATAGCCAACAGGCTTAATACCATTAGGTGTTTGAACTATAGGTCCAAAAACTTCACGCTTGACAAGTGAATTCAATTCTGATTGAATTGCTTCTTGCCATTTTGTTCAATCATTTTTTATCGACATTCTACAACATAGAAAGGTTCAAGTTCCTCACTATGTTGCATGATTTTTTGAAACATTATATGCAAAGATATAATCAACCACTATTTATGATTTCGATTAATTTCAATATCTCTTGAATTTATGAGTAGTTCATTATTTTCTTGAGTCTCAAGCTCATTGATTCCTTCATGGATATCAGAATTATTCAAATTTTGAACTTCCATATATGATTCTTTTATAGTGTCATCTTGGCCTTCAATTTTTTCTTTTTCTAGGATTTTGATCCTTAGAACCCAATGGTCTACTACACTTTGAGTGTGCTTTTGACTCATTAGCTATGACACTAGTGGATGGTCCTATAGGGACATCAATTTGAATTGGGACATTCTCTATAGGAATATGTGATTTAGTAATCCTTTTCAAATCTGTAAATGCGTCTGACATTTGATTTACAGTTTTCTGCATGTGAATGATCTTTTGTACTTCTTGCTCATAAATAGAAGAACGTGGATCAAGATGAGACAATAATAAATTTTTCCACAAAAATTCTCTTTTTATGTCACTATTCCCTCCCCCCCCCCACTAATTTTGGGAAAATTGTCTCATCAAACTGATAATCTGCAAATCGAACAGTAAACATGTCTCCAGTTAATAGTTCAAGATAGCGAATAATGGAGGGCAATTCAAACCTAACATATATTTCTAACCTTCTTTGAGGGTCCACTTAGTGAGGTTTGGTGGTGCCACAAGCACATGTACAACATATTCAAAAATTCTTAAATGGGATATATTAGGTTCTTGACCCATAACCAATTGCAATGGAGAAAATTATGACAATTCATCAGTCTAGGACGAATAAGTGTTCCATCATGCAAAATTGCATGACCCCTTATAAAAGTGGATAACCTAGTTTGCAGAAGCGATGATCTTGCGATCAACTATAGACATTTAATTAATGACTCAGCAAGGCCATTCTGAGTATGAACATGAGCAACAGGGTGCTCAACTTTTATCCCAATTGATGGGCAATAATCATTAAATTATTGGGATGAAAACTCTGCAGCATTATAAAAGAGAATAGACTTAATCTGATTATCAGAAAATTGTGCCCTTAATCTTATTATTTGTGCCAACAAATTTTCAAATGCCAAGTTACGAGATGACAATAGTCACACATGAGACCATCTAGAAGAAGCATCTATTATGACCATAAAGTATCTAAACGACACACTAGGTGGGTTAATAGGTCCGCAAATATTCTCATGTATATGTTCCAAGAACGCGGGGGACACAATCTCAACTTTTATTGGTGATGGTCTCACAATTAACTTGCCTTGATAACAAGCAGTACAACAAAATTCACCATCTAAAAGAATTTTTAGCTCCTTTAATGGATGTCCATTTGAATTTTCTATAATTCGTCTCATCATTATACACCCAGGATGTTCTAGACAATCATGCTAAAGTACAAAAGTGTTGTAATCAAGAAACATCTGATTTACTATAGAATGTGCCTGAATTGCAATAATTCTTATCCAATACAAGCCAGAAGTTAAAGCAAAATTTTTTCTATAACACATGTCTGCCCAAAAACATTTTTGGTGATACCAAGATATTCAAGATTTGTTTCATCCATTGATTAGATATGATAACCATTTTTACAGATATCTTTAAAACTCAACAAGTTTCTCCAAGACTTGGGAGAAAACATAGCATTATTTCTGATGAGTTTAGCTCCCTTAGGCAAAATTATTATGGTTCTTCCAAAGCCCTCAATCGTATTAGTACTACCAAAAATTATAGTAACATTTATTTTGCTCATACTGAAATGAGAAAAATATTTCTCATTTTTGAATATTGTATGTGTTGTACCAGAAACAATCAAGCAAATGTCTTCATAATTAGATAATATGCTTTGAGAATTGTCCATATCTTCAAATAAAATGAAATAAATATCTATTAAGCCTTTATTACAAAGTAAAAGTTAGATAGTATAATAAACTAATAACCATCTTCTACTATGTAATTAATAAAGTAATAAACACATGCACATAGTATACCAATGTATATTTTTTATTTTATTTTTTCATGCTTATATGAATAAGTTGTGTTACTTGACATTTTTATAAGTAAAAACTGCATTAACTAATGTACAATAATTAAATAGATATTCAATAGCTTTTCAGCACACTATTTTTGCTATACTTAATACATTCAATATATTAAAAATTCAACCATCATACAATAAAAATATACAAAACCTATTAGAATACAAACTAATAGTAATTGTATTACTTATTCACTAAACCAATTTAAGTCTTAGTTTATTATAAACACATAATAGGGTTTAGTGTTTGACTAAAAAATATTCCTCGAAAACTTTTCCAAATATAAAAATCAGCTCAAATATTCGAGATTAAAATACAAATAAAATGTACATTTATCAATGACATTAATAAGATGCAGTTTTTTTCTTTTCTTTTTAGCAAGCAAATAAAATATAAAATATATTATTTAACTAAGTCAAAATTAAATTCAAGTTCAATTCAATAATGAATTACAAAACTAATTAATACAAACTAAAAAAAGAAAAACTAACACTCATGTAAACAACTATATTTACATGATTTGTTTAATAACTACTAAAAAAAGACAAACAAGATGATCACTCCTCCATGGCCACAGAACCATCACCAATCAAGTGATATATCTTTCCTTGAGGATATGCGAAGAAATCTGCAACATCCAAGTGTGTGATGTCAACTTAATTTTTAGGCACAAAATTTGCTTCAGGATTTTTCTGTTGCTTCTTTAGCAAATCTTGGTAAAGTTCAACCAAGTGTTTGGCAGTATGATATTCACGTGCACAATGACCTATTCCACCACATCAAAAACAACCTGCCCTAATTGCTTCACGTTTCTCATCATTTCTTTTTTCCTTTTAATGGTGGTTTTTATTTGATGAATGATGAACACCAGGAAAATAATTTCATTTTTGACCATAATTATGACCAACGTCCATGTCCACCACCGCGATCAGGTCCGCGACCTTTTTCACTCCTAACATGGTGGGTGTACGCCTCATTCACATCAGGAAGTGGTTCAGACACATTAAGCTGATTCTCATGATTTTTCATTAATAAATCATTATTTTGTCCAGCCATGAGAAGATGAGAAATTAGTTCAGAATACTTTTTGAAACCTTTCTCTCGATATTATTTCTCCAAGAGAACATTTGAGGCATGAAAAAAGGAGAAAATCTTTTCTATCATATCAATCTCACTAATCGTTTCTCCACATAGTTTCAACTGAGAAGTGATTTTGAACATGGAAAAATTATACTCATGACTTAAAGTCTTGTAGCTTTATATTCATCCGATCATATTGTGCCTTTGGATGTATGACCATCTTCAGGTGATCATATATTTCTTTCAGGCTACTTGTAACGACCTGTTCCCGTCGTTACAGAAAATCCAATGGGGAAAGAATTGGGGCAAGAAAACTTTTGAGTAGTAACTTGAGAATTCCTAGCCTAGTCCAGATTTGGATCAAATCTGAGTCTGTAAGGTCTAGGGAAATCTAGTATTGCATAAGAGATTTAATAATGAATTTGATGACATAAGTAGATATTCAAGACGTTAAGGAAATTGTGCGACTTTATGGAATCAAATTCGGGCGAGTAGAACTCCCGAAACTGATCTTAGCATGAACGGGTAGTTTTTGAATGTCAAGGGTTGAAGGTGTGTTGTGAAATGGGGGCTTGGAACTAAATTCCAACTTTCTGTCTCTGTGCAAGCCGCTGTAGCTGGATGGGTCCCACTATAGCGGAACAGTCGCGACTTAAATAAGTTAAAATCCCCCAAAATGTTATTTTCAACAAAAGTTCATTCTTGAGAGCTAAGAAACGACCCAGGGCTATTTCATGAAGGTTTTCCACCTCTTCTAGCGCTAAAGGTAAGATTTTTACTCCCGTAATCCATTTTTCGGTCCGTAGAACTTAGATTCTTGGGTAATTGTTATTGGGAGGAAGGTTTTGACCTGCAATTAGTGGTGGAAAAATCCCTAAACTGGGTATTGGGATTTTGGGTTTGGCCTAGGATTGATAATGTTGATTATAATCCGGGTAATTAGGCCTAGTTTATTGATCTTTGGGTGAAATTTTTGTTTTTAGACCACGAACAAGCAGAAATAATCCAGAAAGGGAGGATTCAAGTTTCTTAGGAGGATTCAAACTTGGGTTCGAGGTAGGTGATGGTTTGATTTCATGTTTGTGTGATTTATGTGGGTAATTGCTTCATTTTAATGCATGTATGTATGTGAATGTAGCACTATTGATCAAACCTAATGTAAATGAGTATGAATGAATGATTGTATCCCATGAATCAACACTTGATTTTATGATTATGAGAATGTGCATTGTGTTTGTGATTATTGTATGATGATTAGATCGGGTGTCACTTTCTGACACACTAACTTGGATCGGGTGCCACATTCCGGCTCATGTATGGGATCAGGTGTCACGTCCGGCACACTAATTGGGATCGGGTACCACGTTTTAGTACGCTAACAGTTTGGGTATGGGTTCCATGAGAGGACCATGATATATCATGAGTTTACGGTATTTTTAATACATTTCACTTAAGAGATGTGTGTGTCTAGGGCCATTTTGTATTAGAACTAATGTTTATTGTGCTAAATTTGTAGGAAATAAGCTTGGATGAGGTCGAGAGAGATACAGCTGAAATTCTGCACAATTGGCCACCCACGGAAGTGACCTACGGACTGTTGGTCCAGTCATGATCTGTCAGTGGGTAGGCATGGATTGCTCATCTGGGAAGTCTGACTAAGTGTGGGACTACGAAGGCGAGTGACAAACTGTAAGTCCACCCATGGGCCATCCTACACGTTCGTCAATGATCACTAAGAGTTGAAGTTCCAGTACCTGACGAAAATTTCTAAGTTTGGAGCCACGGAAGAGGACCCATGTACCATGGATCGACCAACGGTCCATATTGCACATTTGTCGATTGCAACTGGGAGTTGAAGGTTCCAAACTTCTGAGAAATTGTCTAAGTCTTGAGCCACGAAAGTGATCTACGGACCGTAGGTCAGTCCATGGTCTGTAGGTGAGTATCGTCGATTAAAGCCGCACCCAGAAAAGTTTATTTCCTTATTTCATTTCCTTTTGTTTACGACATGTTTTTCTATAAATAGGGCATGCAAACCTCATTTTTGGGGGTTAGACATTATTGTTAACTTTTAGTTCTTGGTATTTTCTTAGGAATTAACTTACAAACTTTAGCAATTTGATTTCCTAATGTCGGTTTATAAATATTCTTGCTTTGTATTTCAATTGGAGATTACGGGTTTCTTCTATTCAATACGTAAGTTCATAAATTCTTCTTCTACAAATATGAATTGTGTTCTTTCAAGCATGAGTAGCTAAATCCACAACTACGGTTGTGGGAAACATGAGCAATTAACAACATATGAATAATTACTAAGTAATTCTTGACTAGTGTTGATGCATGTATTGGCAATTCTTTCGCTTATAAATCTTTTTAACGAGTGCATGCATTAGAACTCGCGTTGTTCCTACTTGCCGGACCAAGGAGGTAGTTAATAAGAAAAGAATTATCAATGGAGATTTAGTGTGATACTATCTAATAGTCTAATGTCAATTGGTGCGAGGGTGAAAACTAAGCCATACATTGATGTGATGTCTAATCCGAGGTAAAGGTAAGGATTAGTAAATTATAAACACATAGCCGGACCAAGGTGCGGGGTGAAACTCCCTATTTGGCAGACCAAGCACTTAGGGATACATAACTTACCACTTTGCATGTGATACACTGGGAATGGATTACTATTATTAGGATTACCGTGTTAATAGCTTATGGGGAACACACACCCAAGTTTCTCTCTCTCATTGGTAACAACAAAAGTTTGAATCTTGATCACTTGTTACTTAACAATCAATCAATTATTTGTTTCACAAACCCCCCCATTTTACTTACTTGTCTCAGAAATACGTTGACTAAATGAATATAATCGTAAGTTAAATTTAAGTCTAAACCATTTTTCTCGCGGGATCGACCCCACCCTACAAGTTGGGTTCTTTACTTGATAACGACCACTTATACTTCTTTAGAGAGGTGTAATTTGAGCTTGACTAGGACTCCACCACCACCGGAGGAGGAATGTTACTATAAGGAGGATGCTTACTTGGTGAATGTGAAGGAGATGCGGAATGACTTGTCTGGTATTGGTCAAAAAGTTGATGCCCATGCAGTGTCGATTAAGCAACTTGAGGAGCAGATGAATCAGTTGTCCACTACAGTAAACCCACGTCAACCTGGCACACTTCCTAGCAACACTATCCAGAATTCGAAGAATGATGGGCATTGTATGGCAGTCATTACTCAAAGAGGTAAGAAGACCATTGATCAACCTATGCCGTCTGAGGTTGAAATTGTGGTCGAGAAAGATGATGATGAGATTGAGGTTATTGGAGAGTCCAAGAATGCTACAGAAAAGGAAGAGGAGATAACCCAAAAAGTTATCCCCATGCCTATACCTCCACTTCCATTCCCACAGAGGTTGGTCAAGAAGAATAAAGAAGGGAAATACCGCAGGTTTATTACTATGTTGAAACAACTTTCCATCAATGTTCTGTTGATAGAAGCTTTGGAGCAAATGCCTGGGTATGCAAAATTCATGAAAGATTTGGTGACGAAGAAGAGGGCCGTGAACTTTAAAGATGATGATAGGTTGCAACATTATAGTGTTATTGCTACGATGTCACTTGTGCAGAAGAAGGAGGATCCTGGTGCCTTCACTATTCCATGTACCATCAGGTTGTTGCATTTTGCTAAGGCATTGTGCGATTTGGGTGCGAGCATTAATCTGATGCTATTGTCTATTTACAAGAAGTTGGGTTTAGGGGCTCCAAACCGATTGCGATGCGTTTGCTCATGGCCGATAGAACTGTGAAGAGGCCCATTGGTGTGCTCCAAGATGTTCTTGTGAAAGTGGAGTCTTTTTTTTCCGACTGATTTTGTGATACTTGACTGTGAGGTTGATTTTGAGGTTCCTATCATCCTAGGGAAACCATTCCTTGCTACTGGGAGTGCCTTGGTCGATATGAAGAAAAGGCAGATGAAGTTCCGATTGAATACTGAAAAGGTAACTTTTAATATCTCAAGTCAGTGTCTGTGGTGAATCATATTGTGGAGCTAGGTTCTGATGTGTTTATTGAAGACCGGTTGGGTGTTGATGCACTTTCAGCAGTGATGATAAATTTTGAGGGTGACTGTATTGAAGACTATGATGAGTTAGTTGCCGCACTTGATAGGTTCGAATTCCGTTCCAAACCGAAGAGATTGGAGTTAGATATGAAGAATCGTGACTCTCCACCTACAAAACCGTTTATTAAAGAGGCTCCAAAATTGGAGCTTAAGGCTCTACCATCACATTTGAGGTATGTATTCTTGGGGAGAGATGGTACTTTACCGGTCATCATTGCGTCCGATTTGAATGCGGAACAAGTTGAAGCTTTGGTTTCTGTGTTGACGAGGTTCAAGCGGGCTATTGGGTGGACTATTGCGGACATTATTGGGATTCTTCCTGGCATTTGTTCTCATAAAATCCAACTCATGCCGGATCACAAGCCTAGTATTGAGCACCAAAGGAGACTAAATCCGCCTATGCAAGAGGTAGTGAAGAAGGAAATCATCAAGTGGTTGGATGCTGGAGTTATTTATCCCATTGCAGATAGTAGTTGGTTTTGTCCTGTTCAGTGTGTGCCCAAGAAAGGTGGGATTACTGTGGTACCTAATGCGAGAAACGAGCTTGTTCCAATGCGGCCCGTGACTGGATGGAGAGTATGCATGGACTACTGTAAATTGAATGCTTGGATAGAAAAGGACCACTTCCCTATGCCGTTCATGTATCAAATGTTGGACCGCCTTGCTGGTAAGGGTTGGTATTGCTTTCTTGATGGTTATTTGGGCTACAATAAGATCTTCATAGTTCTGGAAGACCAAGAGAAGACCACATTCACTTGCCCTTATGGGACTTTCGCCTTCAAACGAATGCCATTTGGGTTGCGTAATGCTCTAGCAACCTTCCAACATTGCATGATGTCGATCTTTACGAATATGGTGAAGGACACTATTGAAGGATTAATGAATGATTTCTCTGTGGTAGGTGACTCATTTGATGGTTGCTTGAATCATTTGGCCGAGGTACTAAAATGGTGTGAAGAGTGCAATCTTGTCCTCAATTGGGAAAAGTGCCACTTCATGGTGAAAGAGGGGGTCGTTCTGGGTCATCAAATTTCTGAGAAGGGTATTGAGGTTGATAGATCGAAAGTTGAGGTAATAGAAAAGCTTCCACCACCTATCTCTGTTAAAGGTGTTAGAAGTTTTCTTGGGAATGTAGGCTTTTATAGGAGGTTTATTAGGTATTTCACCAAAATTGTACATCCATTGTGCAAATTGCTCGAAAAGGAGTGTATGTTTGATTTAGATGATGCTTGTTTGAGAGCAATGGAGAGTTTAAGGAAAAGATAGTTTCTGCACCTATTATTATTTCACCGGATTGGGTGAAGCCGTTTGAAGTGATGTGTGATGCGAGTGGAGGGGCGCTTGGTGTTGTATTGGGACAGAGGCGAGATAAGCTTCTTCATCCTATTTACTATGCCAACAAAGCTCTAAATGTGGCTCAAAAGAACTATACAGTGACTGAACAGGAACTCCTTGCTATGGTTTTCAGATTTGAGAAATTTTGATCGTACTTGCTTGGTACTAAGGTCATAGTGCATACTGACCATTCTGCATTGAGGTATTTGATGGGTAAGAAGGATGTAAAATCGAGGTTGATTAGATGGATATTGTTGCTGCAAGAATTCGATTTTGAGGTGAAAGATAGAAAGGGGACAGAAAATTAAGTTGCACATCATTTGTGTAGATTAGAGGAGGAAGCTATGCTCAAGCTAAGAGATGGGGCAGAAATTAATAATGTGTTTCCAGATGAACAGGTATTGGCAGCTTATCATGATCTTATTCCTTGGTTCACAGACTTTGCTAACTACTTGGCAAGTGATCTCGTTCAATCGGATTTGTCTTTTCACCAAAGGAAATTTTTTATGCATTATGTGAAGAAGTTCTTTTGGAATGAGCCTTATTTGTTCCGTAGTTGTGCTGATGGGATTATTCGTCGTTGTGTTCTCGAGGTTGAAATGATGAGTATACTAGAGGCATGTCATACTTCACATGTTGGTGGGCATTATAGTGGTATTCGGACTGCGCATAAGATTTTTCAGTCTGGATATTACTGGCCTACCATCCACCAAGATGCTCATGATTTCGCCAAGTCTTGTGATCGTTGCCAAAGAGAAGGAGGACTTTCAAAGAGGCAAGAGCTACCTATGAATCCGATATTTGTGATTGAGTTGTTTGATGTTTGGGGCATTGATTTTATGGGTCCATTTGTGAGTTCACATGGGATGAAGTATATTCTTGTTGCGGTTGATTATGTGTCAAAATGGGTGAAAGCAATTGCGCTTTCAGACAATGAAGGTAAAAGTGTCACCGCATTCCTGAAAAAGAATATCTTCTCCAGATTTGGTACACCTAGGGCGATTATAAGCGATGGAGCTCCCACTTCTGTAATAAGTTGTTCAAAGCGTTGCTTGAGAAATATGGAGTCCGCCACAATGTAGCCACTCCTTACCATCCGCAGTCTAGTGGGCAAGTTGAAGCGTCCAACAGAGAAATAAAACAAATCCTTGATAAGACTGTGAATGCAAATAGAACCGATTGGTCAAGGAGGCTTGATGATGCTCTATGGGCCTATCACACCTCATTCAAGACTCCCATAGGTATGTCCCCAACCAACTTGTATATGGGAAGTCTTGCCATTTGTCAGTAGAGCTAGAGTAAAAGGCTATGTGGGCACTAAAGAAGTTGAATTTGGATTGGGGCGCCACATCGAGTCAGAGAATAAATGACATGAATGAGCTTGATGAGTTTTGCCTAATAGCCTCTGAAAATTCAGCCTTGTACAAGGAGAAGATAAAAAATATCATGATCAAAAGATTGAAAAGCGTGAATTTGTTGTGGGTGATCTAGTGCTTCTATTCAATACAAGGTTGCGCTTGATTCCTGGCAAGCTCAAGTCCAAGTGGACCGGGCCATTCATAGTCACTCAAGTGTTCCCACATGGAGCGGTCGAGCTCAAGAACAATGAGGGAACAAGGTTCAAGGTGAACGGGTAAAGGATCAAGGTCTACCTGGGAAAAGAAGAGAATGTGCAAGAAGTGGTTGAGCCCTATTAGCTTGATGAAGTCTGAGTAATCAAGGGGCCTGCGTCGTGCCGTGACGTTAAATCAAACTCTGATTGGGAGGCAACCCAAGATGTACCATCTAGCCAACTATAGGTTTTTCTTTTCGATTTAAGAGTTTTCTTTGTTTATTTGAATTTCTGTAATCCTTTAGATAGGTGTTTTATTTTTTTGTATTAGTGTTGGATAGATATAGCATAGGGTCTGTGTCTAAAAAGTGTCCAGAAAATGTAAAAAGAAAGTCCTAACGGTTGCTACATGTGCAGGGCTGAAAAGCCAAATCTGCAGAAAATGTATGTTGCAAAGGTCTATGGACCCATCGGCGGTCCGTGGTTCTATCCACGGACCGTGAATGGCGTATGTAGACCCCAGGTAGGTATCCTAATTTTGTCTAAGTGTTGAGTGACCTACGGACCCAATCCACGATCCGTAGGTCAACCCACGTCCCATGAATGGGGTTTCATGGGTCCAGTTTAGGGTTTCTGGTGACCCGACCCAGACCCCTCTAATGAAAACTCTTCATTTTTAAATTCATCCCCCACATCCCATATTCCCTCCTAACCATTTCTAACCCCTCCAAATCCCAAAACTCTCTTATTATATCCCAAATCACTCCTATTTCCCATACATATCTTCTCCTCTCCCAAATTTCCATTCCTCTCTCCCAAAACTGATCACATTTTCTCCTTCACAAAAAGAGTTCAAGGTCAGGGTTCGGTGTCAAAGGTTCAAGAAAGGTCTAAGGAGTTCATTGCATCACACAATCACCCACTTCCATTACTTGTAAGGTAAATGACTTCACCCTGACTTTGAATTCACTATTAATAGTTGTTTTTTGAAGTCACGAAGTGGATCTTGACCCTGGGTGTTGAAATTGTGTGTGTAAACAATGATTTGTATGCTAGAAACACCCTTGGGACGATAAAATGTGATTGTGTTGTCTTTTTAATCAAATAACTCATTGAATATGGTCTAAATGGAAGTTTCAACTTAGCGTTCCTAGTTTGATATTTTAAATTGAAGAATTTGTGAGTAATCGGAACCCTATGGATGAAAAACTACCGTATAATGTGTTGAAATGCATGAGTAGACTTAGGTTTATGGTTTACATTGTTGAAAAATTGGTTCCAAAATTAGGGTGTCTGATATCTGGCACAGACGTTACCTACGAGACCCCACCCACGGACCGTAGGTCGGGTCCGTGGGTTTGTTGCACCTAAAAATCTCCCTAAGTTTGGAACCACGGATGTGGACAACGGAACGACGGACCATTCTGCACATCTGTGGTTCCCATCAGAGACCCAACTTTTTGGGACCTCTGACCTATGGAAGGGACCTACGGACCGTAGGTACCCACCGTAGGTGGCCACTGATGCTACTGTAAAGAAAAAAAATTAGTTTTTGTTTTGGTTCGTTCTTTGTTCTAAAAAAATTTCAAGTGTGTTATTAGTTTATTTTGGTAATAACTAAGCCTTCGGAGGTACCATGGTTCCCAAGAAAGCTCTGATCTACGCCGCAAGGGGCAAGTCAAAATCAGTGGCACTAACCTTTTGTCTATTTAATGAAGATACTGATGCAGAGAATGACCTCGCATATGTCCCACCCCCTACTAGGACATCCTCTACCGCACCACGCACAACACAGAATCAAGCCTGGCAGGTGATTTTTGACGTAGTCACTGCCTACCAGTCAGATGAGGAGGACACATTGATCGATTCACCCGCTGAATCTGAGTCCTCTTCTGATTTAGGCTCCGCATCTGGCTCCAGTTCTAATGGCGCCAATGCCTCATCCTCTGAGGCTCATAGTGTAGATGACATCTCAGTGCCTCTGAGTATCGATCTTGCACCAGTTCCTGGGGAGCCCAACAAATGGTGTCTGAATGGCTAGTGGCAGATATACCGCGACTCCAGGATGCTGAATGATAAAGAGAAGATGGCTTGATTGATTACTGAGGAGCGCCGGGTACTCACAGGCAACCTTCATACTATGCCTGATATCCAGGATCTCTCAGAGGCACAGGTGCGAGTGGATGGCCCATAGCCCAGGGTCCTTCAGCGAAGAGATCGTCAGGGAGTTCTATGCTTCTTATACAACCAACCTCTGAGGTTCCATTGAAAGATTGGCCAAGCTTACCTCCCAGCCTCCCCTCACATCTACACTAGTGCGTGGGCTTTGTTGTTGATATATCCGAGACCACTATCCGCAGCATCCTCTATGGTTCAAGCCACACTCTTGCCATCAACACGGCTGAGTTTAATTATCATTGGGACATCGTTAGGAGTGGGGAGTTCCAGAGAAATGCAGAGCAGAGGGAGACTATATTGCATTGGTTAGACTGTCACCTTGTTACAGACAGAGAGTGCGCTGAGTGGGTCAGCACCCCGAACTTGGGCATAAAGAAGGCCACCCTGATATTTGTTGGCAAATTATTCTAGTTATTGGTGCAAAACTGGGTGTCTCTTAAGCAAGCAGACAATGTGCTTACATTGGACCGTGCATCCATGGTTGCAGCTCTAGTTGCTGGGTTCGAGATAGATTTTGCCTGCATGTTGAATGCAGAGATTTACGAGAGGGCCTTCAAGGCCACCACCACCTATCCCTTCCCATGCCTCATTTTTCAGTTGTGCAGGGATGCTGGCGTACTGGTCTGGAATTGTGACAAGTTGGTTCAGGTGACCAAGACCCTGTATATCGGCTTGATTCGAGATGAGGCCAATGTGGCTGCACCACGTAGAGTGCCACAGATTAAGGTGTTACCATTGGGAGCAGACTTGGTTAATGATGTGGAGAAGAGGCAGGGTGAGGCGCCTGCCCCTCTAGCAACTACTGAGGATGCCCCGACATCCCATTCTCCGGTGTCCATTCATACCCCTAGCGCCTCTGGAGCCACTCATTCTTTAGGGTCTGTTATTGTGCCTCTAGCCCATATTTAGAAGCTGGATGCCCAGATGGCTACACTACTCCATCATGTGTGGCCTTGGATGCAGTGTACGATTGTGCAGTCTATGACTAGGGTTGAGAAGCGGATGGAGCATATGATGGATCGTAAGGTTCAGGCCGTTCACCAACGCCTTGATGCATTTGAGTTGCGTGTCTTGGAGAGACCAGCCCCCACCACAAATGTCTCTGCTTTCCATATGGAGTTAGCTAGTCTCCGGGCTGATCTTGATACCCTACTAGCTCTGCCAGAGACTGAGCCTAACTCGGCTCCCACATCATCGGTTGATTATACAGTGTTAGATGCACTATTTGGAGATGAGATGCCACCTCATTCTTCTTCCCGTCACCATGGGATGCGCCCCCGCTCTAGTCGTGCTTCTGATGATACTAAGGCTGGGAGAGCTAGCAAGAGGGAGCGCCAAGAGACTGAGGCGGTTCCGAGGGCATCCATCATTTATGAGGAGTTGCGGCAGTAGAGGATTAGGGAGATTGGTGTTGGTGCCTCTAGCAGTATGAGCACCACTGATGGTGCGGTGAGAGTTGATGGCAACATTACTGAGGGTGCTGAGTTAATAGATGCGGGCACTACTGTTCGTGAACCGAGTGTTGATCAAGAGGGATCCGGGAAACTAGACCCACCTGATTGTTGATAGGTCTTCGGTGCTATACGCCACAGGTTTGCTTTACCCGATCATTTATTCTTTACTCTTTGTGTATTGGGTACAATTGCACTCTACTTTGTTGGGGGTGGGGTAAATGGATTGTGAGTGATAGGGTGAAGTCTAGGTAACCCAACCCATAATCCTCTCTTGGGGTTTTCTTGCCTGTGTTCTTTTCCCCCAAGAGACTGTTTTTAATTTTTGTTGAACCGGCATGTGTTAGGATTGTATGTGTAGAAGCTTGAGAAAGAATAAAGCATGATGGCATAATTATGAAAGAAAAATAATAACCGTCCAAAAGTTGTGATATTTGCTAAAATATGTAGGCTAGAATGAGTTGAATGTGTTGGCTCGGTGTATGACATGATAAAGAACCAATTTGATCTCATGACTAAAGCTAAAACTTGAACTGGGTAATCTGATAATTTGATAATGAAACAATGTGCCAAGAGTGTGTGAGGAAAGTTGATTGTTGAGACAGTTTGTGCCAATCTAGAACTTGCCCCGTTGATCCTGCTAAGATGATCTACACTAGAAGTGGGAAGTGATAATAGGACCTTGTTCAAATATGTCCACATAAGCCTAAAAGAATTCAACCAAATGAAATTAATGTTCCCTTTGATCCAAATATTTGAGCCTAAAATTGACCATTTCTTTTGATTCACCTAACTCACCTTCCCTAAAATAAGTGTTTTGGCCCCGGTCCCTCCTTGGACATGTGCACCTTG
>NW_006239114.1:40907-53695 GCF_000226075.1 Solanum tuberosum | reverse complement strand
ATCCGACATCGGGTATTGTGCACCTCAACCAATGGAAAATCCATAAGTTGAGGGTGGCTATGAAAGAGGAAACCGAAAAAAAAATGGGTATGTAAAGAGTTGTGTGTTGAAAAGAGAAAAATAGAAGATAAAAAATGATGTGACTTGTGCCAAAGAAGCAAAAAGATGATAAATAAAAGTGATGAAAAATAAAGTGAAAGACAAAAAAAGAAGAAAGTGAAAAATAAGAGTTACAAAGTCAAAAGTCACATCCATGGTGAAAGGAGCCAAGTGAAGGAAGATAAAAAGGAAAGATGTCAAAACTAGGTCGAAAAGAGGTAAAAGCCAATGTAATGTCAAGGAGGGCAGAAAGTCACTAAAAAGTACCCAAATGTACCACACCTGACCCTGAGCTTAGGTTACAAGCAAAGAAAGTCCTATAGTGCTCCTAGCAACTAGTTTGGAGAGTCTAAGCAAAGAAAATAAGGGCCAGCCTACGGCATTGAGCACTAACTGTACTTGAAGTTACTTCTGAGTGTGAGTGTTAAATGAATCCTTGTACTCAAAATCATATTCATTGTGTGAAAAAGGGATTTCGTTTTAAGTAAGGGACCTAGATATATTTTCGGAGAGTTGGTACCTTGGTGATAGTGAAAAAGTGTATGGTGTGTGTCTATTGGTCGATCTTTATCATATCTTGATCCGCATGAGTTTGCTTGTTCAGTCTAAGAGAAAAGATTTGCACTCGAAAAGGGAGTCGGATAGAAATCCATGTGATTGCTTGAGTTTAAATGTATGCTTCTATACAAGTGTCATTTAGAGTCTTAGTGTGTCTCTTGAGAACAAACAATGAATTTAATTGAGGGTGTTGATATACCGTGAGTTTACGGTATTTTTAATACATTTCACTTAAGAGTTGTGTGTGTCTAGGGCCATTTTGTATTAGAACTAATGTTTATTGTGCTAAATATGTAGGAAATAGGCTTGGATGAGGTCAAGAGAGATACAACTGAAATTCTGCAGAAGTGGCCACCCACGGAAGTGACCTATGCACCATAGGTCCAGTCACGGTCTATCAGTGGGTAGGCGTAGATTGCTCATCTGGGAAGTCTGACTAAGTCTGGAACTACGGAGGCGAGTGATGGACCGTAGGTCGACCCACGGGCCATCCTGCACGTCTGTAAATGATAACTGAGAGTTGAAGTTCCAGTACCTGATGAAAAGTTCTAACTGTGGAGCCACAGAAAAGGACCCACTAATCGTGGATCGACCCACGATCCGTACTGCACGTCCGTCGATTGCAACTGGGAGTTGAAGGTTCCAAATATCTGAGAAATTGTGTAAGTCTTGAGCCACAGAAGGGACCTACGGACCGTAGGTCAGTCCACGATCCGTAGGTCAGTATCGTCGATTGAAGCCGTGTCCAAAAAAGTTTATTTCCTTATTTCGTTTCATTTTTGTTTAGGACATGTTTTTCTACAAATAGGGCATGTAAACCTCATTTTTGGGGGTTAGACATTATTGTTAACTTTTAGTTCTTGGTATTTTCTTGGGAATTAATTTGCAAACTTTAGCAATTTGATTTCCTAATCTCGGTTTACAAAGATTCTTTCTTTGAATTTCAATTGGTGATTACGGGTTTCTTCTACATCAATACGTAAGTTCATGAATTCTTCTTCTACAAATATGAATTGTGTTCTTTTAAGCATGAGTAGCTAAATCCACAACTAAGGTTGTTGGAACCATGAGCAATTAACGAGTGCACGCATTAGAACTCACCTTGTTGCTAGTTGCCGGACCAATGAGGTAGTTAATAAGAGAAAAATTATCAACATAGATTCAGTGTAATACTATCTAATAGTCTAATGTCAATTGGTGCGAGGGTGAAACCTAAGCCATACATTGATATGATGTCTAATCTGAGGTAAAGGTAAGGGTTAGTAAATTATACACACGTAGCCGGACCATGGTGCGGGGTACAATTCCCTATTTGACGGACCAAGCACTTAGGGATACATAACTTACCACTTTGCATGTGATACACTAGGAAGGGATTACTATTATTAGGATAACCGAGTTAATAGCTTATGGGGAACACATACACCCTAGTTTCTCTCTCTCATTGATAACAACAAAAGTTCGAATCTTGCTCACTTGTTACTTAACAATCAATCAGTTATTTGTTTCACAACCCCCCCCTTTATTTACTTGTCTCAGAAAAGCGTTGACTAAACGAATATAATCATAAGTTAAAGTTAAGTCTAAACCATATTCCTCGTGGGATCGACTCCAACCTACAATTGGGTTCTTTACTTGACAACGATCGCTTATATTTCTTTAGGGAGGTGTAAATTGAGCATATCATACCATTGAATTGGGTTCCGTGAGAGGAACATTCAATTGTGATGTTTATCTAATAGTGATGATTACCTTCATATCTAATGGTGATTGATATTGGAAAACTGTTTGTTACTCTAAAATGATAACCAATGTGTATATATATTTTGTACATATCATGTTCACTATGTTGTGACTGCTTATATGTGTTTCGCTTAATGGAATAGCCGTGTAATCCTACCAGTACACTGTGGTTGTATACTGATACTGCCCTTGCTTGTTATATGTTGAGTACAGGGCATCTTCAAGCGGCTATTGATAGACCTTAGCTAGGAGATCAGTGATCGAGACTGGATTTCAATGGTCAGCCATTTCTTTGAGGCTGCCACAAAATCCTTCATTTTGTTTACTCCATTCTCTTCGGACTCAGACAATTGTTAGATGTTTCTTATGCTTAGTTTTGGGTTGTACCCATTTCCTTAGACTTGTTGAATTTAGATGTTTTGGTACAATGACTTTCAAGTTCTAAAGGTTAAGTATTCCGCATTAGTTTGGTTATTTATTTGTTTAAACCTTTGGAGTTTATGGGAACTCCATATTTAATTTGGTCATTTAAACCTGCTTCTGTATCTTTACATGTTTAGTTCTTGGGTCAGTTGATTAGTATTAATGGTTCTCCCACCGGAGGATTAGTGTGGGTGCCAATCACGACGGTCTGGGTCGTGACAAAGTTGGTATCAGAGCCCTAGGTTCGTTAACTCTCATTGTACCAAAATGAGTCTAGTAGAGACTTGCGGAACGATACAGAGACACCTGTACTTTTTTTTGAGAGACTATAGAACTTTAGGAAAAACTCATTTCTTTCTACTCCTTTCGTGCTATGACTTGAATCCAATTGGTATCTAGATGATACAAATTGGTATCTGAATTTCTTCACTCTATTTGGCATCTAGTTAGTAATTGAGTGGTAAAGGTGGAAACAACAACACCAACAATAGAAAATGTGTCCTTGGAAATAGGTTTGTTTCCCTGACTCACTGTGGGCATGTAATGATTAGAGACAAACATGAGGTTTTTATTATGTTCTTAAGGTTGAAAGATTCATTCTTCATGGGTAATGAATATGAAGATGTTTAGGATTTTCCTTGTTGTCTGTCATGAGTTGCTTTATAAGATGAATATAGTGCAGAGGTTTGGGGTTGAGTTTGTGACATATCAATTCAAGGGAGACACCTAATTGTGGTGGTGGTCTTATATTGAGTGTCGACTAGTAAATGCACTACTAATGACTTGGGAAACATTTTATAACTTACTGTATGGAGAAGTATATACCCTGAACTTTGAGGGATAAGAGGAGAGATGAGTTCGTGAATATAGAGCAACATAATGTAATTGTTGCAACCTTTAAGGCAAAGGTTTGTGTTTGATCCAAATATGGTACTCAACTTTGTTTTAGTCTAGAAGAGAAAATTTGTCTTGTTGTGAAAGGATTAAAGTAAGATTTGTAGATCTAAGCTTATAGGTGGCTGTTTTAGCAACAATCTTTTTAGGAAGTGGTTTGTTTGGTGACGGAGGTAGAAGGGGGTGAAGTCAGAAGAGTTTGCCAAGGTGACAACATTCAAGATGTTTTGTAAGGGAATGCTAGATAATGAACACCATTACTTGGAAAATGCATTTAATATTGTTGTCATATATGTATGGGTTGCTTAGTAAATGATGAAATTATGTTGCGACAATTGAAGTTAGAATATCTGCTATAATTTCCTAGATTAAGTGTATATCAAAAGAGGGTCATAATACGACTACTATAATAGCAATGATGCTTACTTGGTTAAGTTATTAAGTGTGTTACAATTGTGGAGAATCTGGGCATATGAGGAGGAAATCTGTGAGGCCGTAGAGGCCGAGGAAATGGCAATGCAGGTAGGGAAGTAGTGCCACCAGGCAAGGAGGTTTCCTGTCAAGATGACATGGCTCAATTTTATGCCTTTTCGGGAAAGACCAAGGATGAAATGTCTAACACTGTGGTCGCAAGTTCTATTCTTGTTTGTGACAGAATGGCTACCATTTTGTTTGATATGGGTTCTACTTATTCATATGTGTTAGTTCAGTTGCCTTGGGATTTGATATAGTTTGTGATGTACTTGAAGCCCCCATCCATGTTTCTACCCCAGTTGAAGAGTCTGTCATAGTCACCTATGGGTATCTGATTGTCCTATTTTGTTTATGGGTTTTCAGACTTGGGCTGATTTGGTTATTTTGGATATGACTGATTTTGATATAATCTTAGGCATGACTTGGTTGCCCATCTATTATGTTGTGTTAAATTGTAACACTAAGTATGTGACTCTAGAGATCCCTGGTAGGGAAAGGTTAGAGTGGGAAGAGGTGTACAAGCCTAAGCCAGCTAAGGTCGTATCCTCCATTCAGGTATGAAACTGGTGGGGCAGGGATGTTTGGCATTTTTTTTCATGTTCGGGATGTTGAGGTTGAGTGTTCCTCTATTGAGTCTATTCTTGTAGTGTCTGAATTTAAGGATGTGTTTCTACTGATTTGCCTGGTATCCTACCAGAATAACAAACTTATGGATGAAGAAAGTTCCATTGAGTATACTTGGGTGAACAAAATTGAAGATTTTAGTAAGAAAGTGCGTATAAAAATTGGGTTAGTCGTTTGAATTTGATGAGTATACCTGAGTTTGAGGTGTCGTGTTGAGGAAAAGGTTGACTTCGTAGTGATAGCCAAGGCTAACCGAGCGTAATGGTAGTAAGAGTTCGTAATGGATTGTGATGGATACAACTATATAATAAGAGTGTTGGTTAAGCAAATTTTGTATAGTAATTACGACATGCGAGTATCTAAGGTTGTGGTTTTCAAATATTTGGTGAGTAACGTGGTTGTATGGAATGTTTTAAGAGATGGTGGGACACCACTTGAATCGAATTTAAAAGAGCTAGAGTCATAATGAAGAAAAATAGTGGGATGTTGTATAGACTTTAGAGAGAGGCGAGAGCAAAAATATTTTATTTGATTGCAAAGGCTAAAGAGGTATCTTCAGAGGGGTAGAGAATTGGGTTCAGAGACGCGTGAATTCATTCATTGTTATGCTTATGATAATAGTGTCACGGGTCCATCAAATTGGTTAAAACTATGGGAAAAGAGTTGAGAAAGAAGTGTACAGACATTAGCTCGAGTGAGATGATAAGTGCTTTGGTTTTATTTTTGAATTTAGTAATGAGTACGAGCGAATTTTTAGTGAAGGATATTGTAAGATCGATGGAGATGCGATCAATGATAAGTGAAAATCGATGAATTCATAAAAATGTTCAAGGTACAAGCTAATGTTGATAGATAAGGGGATTGTGTTATAACGTTGGATTTACAATTCAGATTTTTTTTCGTTATAAGTCTACATTCGTGGTGATATATTTTGTCAAGGAATGAATTGGCAACGTGAGAAACAATCAACTGTATACAGTATTGATCATTTGAGAGGACTTATACATGGGTTGAGTCGTAAAGCTTATTTCTGTTGATTGTTAAGTACCTAAGAAAAGTTTTCATTTAAAAGTGTTGGTTTATAGTAAGGTAAATGGCCAAAGTGTGCATGATGGTTGTTAGTTTTGAGAGTGTGGACTTCAGTGGAATGATGTGAAGAGTATGTGGAGTCAACTCAATGGAAATGAATGGTATTGACTCTTCAGAGGAAAACCTTTAGTGTTATTCCTTAAAATTCTTACGTGACCATTTATTTCATTTTGTACACAGTGGTGAGTATGCTTCACTAGCTATGATCACGTGTGCTTTCACTTTTGTGGGTGGATCCCAAGTGGTGGATCAGGGGTACCAATCCTGTGATGTTCTCTTGGTTGAGTGGGATGATTGGGAAGACTTGGTTATTTCAGATGACATATTTGGTGTTGTCTTGGAGTTGTTAAAGTATTTCAGTGGTTGTACATGTACCACCTTGCTTATGAAAATTCATAGAAGTGCTACGATGCATAATTATGGTTGCCCGATAATCTTAATATTCATCTTGTCGTCGAGGTCATGAAACGATTATGTGTGGTTGAATGTGGAGATCATTGGGTCCAATTCTATTGTTCTTAAGGTTAATCTACAATCACAATAGCTAAATCTAGCATCTCGATAGTGTTGTTAGAGGATTTGTATGATTGGACATATCCCTTAATGAGTATTTTATGTCTAAAGATCAAATTTTTACAACTTAAGCTCATGGGAATTTATGTTGTGGGATGGAGATGTTGTTAAGAACTATGATTGTTTGGGTATTATGAGTAGGTGTTGGTTGGTTCAGATTCACTTCTAATTGTAGCGAGTATTGATTTGGAATTTAATCATGCTTAAGTGTTAAAGGATTCGTCCAGAGGATTGTGTCAAGGTCCATGATAACATGTTGCAGACGTGTGTACGATCAACTTTGGTGGTTGTTGAGAATCACTTTTGTTGTTAGTTAAGTTTATATACAACAATGACTATCATTCGATTATTGAGATGACTTCATTTAGGCATTGTATGAGAGGATGTGTAGGTATTCAATTGGTTGGTTTGAGGTTGGAGATGTGAAACCCTTAGGGGTTGATTTGGGAAAGATGCTCAAGATAAGGTGAGAAGCATCCAAGATAAGCTTCTAGTAGCCCAGAGTCGACAGAAAAAGTATGTGGGCCAAGTATCCCCAGTTATTCGATGACTCAGGTACTACTCTATTCTTACCTTAGCCAATTTTTCCAAGTTTATCACCCAGGGACAAGTGATGGGTAAATTGGTATCTATTTTAACGATTTGTTCCTATCGTTATGGAAAAGACAATAGAGAAAGAATTGGGGCAAGAAAACTTTTGAGTAGTAGCTTGGGAATTCCTAGTCTAGTCCAGATTTGGATGAAATCTGAGTCAGTAAGGTCTAGCGAAATTTGGTATTGAATGGGAGATTTAATAATGAATTCAATGGCATAAGTAGATAGCCAAGATGTTAAGGAAACCATGCGACTTTACGGAATCGAATTTTGGCGAGTAAAACACCTGAAATTGATCTTAGCGTGAACATATAGTTTTTGAATGTCAAGGGTTGAAGTTGTGTTGTGAAATGGGGGCTTGGAAGTCAAATTTCAATATTCTATCTCCCTGCAGGCCGCTGTAGCGGGATGGATCCCGCTGTAGCGGGGCCGCTATAGCGGGATGGGTCCCGCTGTAGCGGGACAATCACTACTTATTTTCTGCGAAAGTTCTTTCTTGAGACCTAAGAAATGACCCAGGGTTATGTCTTGAAGGTTTTCCACCTCTTCTAGTGCTAAAGGTAAGAGTTTTACTCACCTAATCCATTTTCGGTGTGTAGAAGTTAGATTCTTGGGTAATTATTATTGGGGGAAGGTTTTCACCTGCAATTAATGGAGGAAAAAGCCCTAAATTGGGTATTGAGATCATGGGTTTGGCTTAGGGTTGATAATGTTGATTATAATCCGGGTAATTAGGCCTCGTTTATAGATCCTTGCGTTACTGTTTGTTTTTAGACCACGAACCAGTGAAAAGAATCGAGAAAGGGAAGATTCAAGTTTCTTAGGAGGATTCAAACATGGGTTCGAGGTAGGTGACGGTTTCATTTCATATTTGTGTGATGTATGTGGGTAATTACTTCATTGTGATCCATGTATGTATGTGAATGTAGCACTATTGATCAAACCTAATGTAAATGAGTATGAATGAATGATTGTATGCCATCAATCAACACTTGATTGTATGATTATGAGAATGTGCATTGTGTTTGTGATTGTGGTATGATGATTGGATTGGGTGTCACGTTCTGACACACTAACTTGGATCGGGTGCTACATTCCGACACATATATGGGATTGAGTTTCACATCTGGCACACTAATTGGGATCGGGTACCATGTTCTGGTACGCTAACAGTTTGGGTATGGGTTCAATGAGAGGACCATTGAATTGGGTTCTGTGAGAGGACCATTGAATTATGGTGTGTATCTACTTGGGATGATTACCTTCATATCTAATGGTTATTGATATTGGGAGAAAGTTTGTTGCTCTAAAATGATAACCAATGTGTATATATATTATGTACATGTCATGTTTACTATGTTGTGACTGCTTATATATGTTTCGCTTACTGGAATAGCTATGTGATCCTACCGGTACACTGTGGTTGTGTACTGATACTGCACTTGCTTGTTCTTTTTTGAGTACAGGGGATCTTTAAGCGGCTATTGATAGACCTTAGCTAGAAGATCAATGATCGAGACCGGATTTCAAGGGTGAGCTAGTTCTTTCAGGTTGCAACAAAATCCTTCTTTTTGTTTAGTCCATTCTCTTCTAACTCAGACTATTGTTAGATGTTTCTTATGCTTAGTTTTGGGTTGTACCCATTTCCTTAGAATTGTTTAATTTAGATGTTTTGGTTAAATGACTTTCAGGTTTTAAGTTGTAAGACTTCCACATTAGTTTGGTTAGTTATTTGTTTAAACCTTTGGAGTTTATGGGACCTCCATATTTCTTTTGGTCATTTAAACCTGCTTCTGTATCTTTAAATGTTTAGTTCTTAGGTCAGCTAATTAGTATTAATGGTTCTCCCTCCGGAGGGTTAGAGTGGGTGCCAATCACGACGGTCTGGGTCGGGACACTACTCCACAAAACAAGTGGATCCTTAACTGTGAGATGTTTGATTTTTAGAACTCGAATGTTGACGCAAAAATATCATAGTCTTCGCATAGTTCTGCTTTGTTGCTTTATCTTCATCTTTTATGGTGCCTCCAAGAACCATTGCATCAAGGTTGTCACAACCCAGACCATCTTGATTGGCACCCACACTAACCCTCCGGTAGGAGAATCATTTACTACAACCCAACTAACATATCACGACCCGAGAGAACCCCCTAGTCGTAACACGGCGTACTCGAACCCCGAAGGGGTCTTATACAAGCTTCATAGCTTATTCATTGCATAAGATACTTGAAAACAAAGAGGAATTAAAAACTTTCTTTACAATCGAAGACATTTTTATTAAAAAGCAAGCAGAAGACTTTCTAGAATTTATACATTATGTCTCAAACCATCTAATACTTTGAATACAACATGGGGACTTAGCCCATACAAAAGCTTAAACAATACTAAAGACATCAAGGGAACACAATGGGTTTTGTCCTCGAAACTATGAGGACTCACCAAGTCTTCATCTTCAAGCACCTTAGAAACCTACTCCTCAAGCATAGAACACCAACATCTCCAAACCCTACACTTTAGTAAGAAAGGGAGAAGAATGGGGTTAGCACAATTAAGTACTAACTATGATGACCATGCAGAAACATGCTTAAAAAGGACATTTGTTTGAGAGTCATGCTTTTATGTCATTTTGGTAAAACTTCATGAAATACAAGTATAAGAGACATGATATTCAATCATAACAAACATACAAGCCATTATTCACTTTAGAACATAATCAACATAAAACCATTACCTTCACATTAGCCTTCACCTTAAGCAACCCTCTAGCTATACCTTGTGCAATGTATGGGTAGCGTCTCACACCACCACCCACACTAAGGTAAAACCTTAAGGTCACCAAAAGTGAACTTACCATTCATCCTTTCCACCTTTACACAATAAAGCATATAAGAGGCATAAACATTACATAAGTAACATCATCACATTAAAACCAACATCTAAGACAACTCTAAGTCATACCTGTGCAATGTGCAAGTAGCATCACATACTACTACTCACACTAAGTACTCCTTTGAAATCACCATAGACAAGGCGCATTCATACTCAACAAGTCATAACAAGGAAGTACCTATATATACAATCCAAGAATAGCTTGAATCTTCACATTAAACATATAAACATTTAAGTCACCCATTTTTCATTAGGTTCATTAAGAACACCTTCATTCATTAGACATTAAGCCAACATTCTTATTAACATCATCATAAGAGCCCATTCATTTCATTTAACATTATAAAGGAACACACCATGACTCCTCTCAAATTCCTACTTGTAATGCATAGATGGCGTCCCATACCACAACTCACACTAAGTAGTACACCCTTAAGAAGCCATAGTTCATTAGCATTCTTTGTGGGGGTAAGGATTAACAGACATAGACTATGCGAGCAATTAATGGAATCCCGGTGTCACCCTAACCGGATAAGGGATTCCTACTTGCCTAAAGTAGGACCATTGTTCTTTAGCTTAACTGGATCCACTAGCTAGACCTATTGGGCACATAGTTAAGGGATAGGGAGATTGCTACTAGATACCCCGCCTCAACTCACGGTTGAGCATCCATCTCAAGAGATTGCTACTAGATACCCGCTCAACTCACGGATGAGCATCCACCCCAATTCATATCCACTCGGTGCTTGGAATTATTCCCCCTCAGAGTACTTTACATTCATTACATTAGTTCATTATGGGATAAGAGATTGCTACTAGATACCCCGCCTCAACTCCCGAATGAGCATCTATCCCAAACCCAACAGTCACTAGAATGGGATAAATGGATTATTACTAGATACTCCGCCTTAACTCCCGGATGAGTATCCATCCCATCCCAACATTTATTCATTAGAAAGCTCATAGATTCAAAGATGAGAATAGCCTTTCACCTAAGAATCCCCTAATGTGAGAAAGTCCTTTCACAACAAGTCATTATCATTCATTGGAGTACAATTGAGAAATAGCCTTTGAATAGACTCCACATTCATTAACATTATCATTGTACTTCATTCATTGATTCATTTATGAGAAGGCTACCAACATTAGGTCTAACAATTCAAGACATTAAGTCAAGATACATTCATCATATAAGAAAAGGATGCCTAAGCCTACCAATTCAAGAGATCACATTCAACATTACATTATAGAACCCTTCACATTCCATCATCAACATTTGTGAGTGTTAATAAAGAGATAACATTCAATCCTAACACAATTAGCTTTTAAACATGATCATCATTTTATCATTGAAATCACATGTAAATCCTTCACATCACATTCACATATACAATATCATGATAACACTTGAATCCCTCAAACTATGCCTTCAAGGCCATGATCACAATATACAAAGTAATTTAATATCCACCTTTCAAGTGGATCAATAGCTCAAGCACAATTCTACTTTAACATGTAATTAGGTCAAACTTGCCCTTCAAGGGTATGATCACAAATCCTCAATTCACCGATAATTCACCATAATTAGGCATAGATGATGATACAATTCAACAATCTAAATCAATCTAGGCATAAATACATCAACATTCATTCATAATAAACAAACCCACTTCATAAGGCACAATTTAGGAGTTGAGAGAAATCATGGGTTCATAGAGTATTTTCATCTTAAATCCTCAATTAAACATCAATATAATCATAATTTATCATTTGAAAATGTTTGATAAAAGAACCCATGAGATTGAGTAAAACCCTTGGTTTTTCATGAGCGTGAAAACTTTGAAAACTTCTTTGAAATTGACTCTATGGTGAAAGCTAACCCTAGATGAAGGATCACCATACCTTTACTATGATTCCCCAAGAAATTTGATGAAGAAACCACCTTGAATCAAAACCCTAGCTCCTACTTCCTCTTCTTCTTCTTCTTCTTTGGGAACTTCTAGAGAGAGAAATATTTGAGAGGAGGTGAGTTTCTTTTGATTCAATTTGGAGTGGCTTAAATGAAAGGATTTAGGTCATAAAAAGGTCTTATAGTAGTTAGGAAAGGAATAAAATAATAAGGACTTAATTTTGGAAAAGGACTAAGGACCCTTAAAGTTGTAAATTAAAAATTATGCCATTGCCCATACAAGCTCTCCCTTTGGACACTTGGGCTCGCCAAGTGCACCCTTGGCTCGCCCTTTGTTCCAGTGAGCTCACTAAATGGGCTGGTCATTGGGCGATTGGAAGGGGCCAATGGGTGATACGCTAACCAGCTTGGCGAGCTACCAGTTAACTCGCCCTTTTTTCAAGCACCTGGGCCAAATGGGCAGTCCACTAGGTGATCACAAGAGCACAAGGGCGACTCGCCCAATCCTTTAGGCGATCAAGTACTCCCATCGCCAAACATCCCCTCAAAGAACAAGGTTTCTTTTGCTCAATCTTGCTTGTCTAGGCCCTTACTTGCACCCTAGGCTTCAACCTTGCCCCACTTAGGTTCTAAAATAGCCTAGACATCAACCTAAAGTCACACTAACCGAAACGTTAAGGCTCTAGTTCAATCCATCATTTTCCAAGTCGTTACATAAAAACTCAACCAAAATACTAAGGCATTTAAGTTACGGAAGTAAGTTAAATGCCAAGGAAAGAAATAGGGAGTTCCCATAAACTCCAAAACAATAGTCTAACAACAAAACAAATGCGGAGGAAATACTCCTAGAACCTGAAAGTCAATGTACCAAAACATCTAACAAGATCCACAAGTCTAACAAGAAGGGTTACAACCCCAA